>NW_007055579.1:14604-72247 GCF_000164805.1 Carlito syrichta | reverse complement strand
AAAAAAAAAAAAAAAAAGGAGTTTATTTTTTACTCCAAATGTAATACCTGTTCATCTTAGAAATTTTAGAAAATAAGGATAAGCAAAAATGAGAAAACAAAATCCCCTCTAATCTCACCACTCAGGAATAATCACTGCCAATGTTTTGGTGGGTAATTGATGAGTTATTGGCTATATAAAATAATGAAGCAGAAAATGAAAACTTGGGTCTACTCAACACCACAAGTCTTCTAATTTTCATATGAATGCAATATACAAGAGAGGCTTAGGAAATTAATTGATTTTAAAGAAGGGTAATTATCAACTTTTAGATGCAGTCCAAAAATCTGTGTGCCCACAAGATAATTTTGTAATAAATTTCTTCTAGGCCCAACCTTGCACTGAGTTCTTCCATCCCAGGAGGCTTGCCTCTCATGCGGCCAAGGAATATATTTGTAGTTATTTCAAGTTATCTTGTAAAACGCCATTCTGTAAAACCCACTAGACTATGAGCAATCTCAGGGCTGTGTGGGGCCTTTTCTCATGCTGTCTGACCACCTGGCACACATTAAGATCTCAGGAAATGCTTTTTGAATTAGTGTGGTCCTGGATGGTTTGTAAATTCTGTCCTCAAGTATTTCTTAGGGAGATAGTAACACAGCATCCTATACTAAACTGTTTGAGATCTGAGAATGCTTTAATGAAGAAGAAAGGAAAGATAATTTCTGGAGGTTTTCCAGCGCAGTTACTTTTACTCGCTTGTCTGCTGGTAATTTTTTCTCTATGTTGATTGCCTTTACCTTCCTTTCTGCCTTTTGACAACATTTTAAGTTAGACTTAAAATGGATTTTTGCTTGCACTTGTAAAGATATACCTGCTATCTTATCTTCCTCTGGGCCTTACATCCTTCATAAGTGAAATGAGAGGGTTGAACTCAATGGCCTCTGCCATGCCTTCTTTCTGGCTTTTACACTCCAGGAGTCTACAGATCCTTGCTCCAGCCAATAGAACACCTTTAAAGATGTTCGGGGAAGAAGAGCGCCAAGGCTGAAAAAAAATTCATCTGGTGACTGCCTTCAACAAGTGCCCAGAGCGGTGACTTATTCTTGAAAAAAGGCCCTTTTCCTGTTGATGCTTAGCCAGCAGGGGCAACTGCTGGAAACGATATTGGTAGGTAGGATATCAGGAATCAGTGCTCATTCAGATGGGAGAAGTATGCATGTAAAATCTTAAACTACTTAGGAATAGATCAAACAACATGCAATGTAGACGTCCAGAAAACATGCTGTGGGTATCATTTCCTTTCCCCTAATGTCTATATAACAAATTTATTTTGACTTTCCATTGGAGAATAGCCTTAACCTCATTGAAATAACTGTAAAAAGTTTAGTCCTTTAGCACAGTGGTTCATGCCTGTAATCCCAGCACTTTGCAGGCCAAGGCGGGAGGATTGCTTGAGCCCAGGGGTTCAAGACCAGCCTGGGCAACTTGACGAGACCTCATCTCTACAGTAAACCAAAAAAATTAGCCAGGCATGGTGGTGCATGCCTAATTACTTGGAAGGCTGAGGCAGAAGGATCACCTGAGCTCAGCAGATCAAGGTTGCAATGGCCTTGAGCGTGCAACTGCACTCCAGCCTGGGTGACAGAGTAAGATTCTGAATTAAAAAAAAAAAAAGTTTAGTACTTTAGTCTTTCACCTGTAGCTTGAGGATTTAGGTAGCTGTGTTCTGACGAATAGTTTTTTCAAAGGTATCCACTTGTAAGAACCAATACGGTAGCTTTCTTCCCCTGTCTTACACAACATTTTGAAGCTTGAGATTTGCCTAAATTGGATTAATCTTTTTACCTTCACACTGGGCACTGACATCACAGAATTCCAGAAGGTAAATGAATAAGACCTCCCCTGAAACTTCAGTTTATCCAAAAATCATTTTCAATCTGGAAGAACCCAGTAGTCTGAGTCAGTCTTCATTCCTGCAATTGGGCTGGTTTCCCATTTAAGATCCCAGGTCTAACCAAATACCTTAGTTCACCCTGAAGCAAATTGAAACTCCAGAGCTTCATGAAATCAATCTGTTTGGCACTTCCGGGCTTGTGGCTAATCCCCTAGTTGTGCCTTTTTAAGTTTTTAAGTTTTCCATTGAAAAATATCTTTAAATGTTACTGAAATTCATAGAAAGTATGTAATAAATTGGGAGAGGATGCACTGTGACTAAGAGAGGCTTGGAAAGTTCTATTTGGGTCTCTCAATGCATTTTTCTGTTCTCCAGAGTTAGCCAGCCCTCTTTAAAAAAGGAATGCAGACTTGCAAGTCCTACAGAGGATATAGGCAACAACTGGACCGTGAGAAGCAGGCTTTCCTTCTTCCTTTGTGTGTATAATCAGATAGAAAATTACACAGATAAGAAAAACGGGTCCAACCTAGCTGGAAATAAGGCTCAGGACCTGAGAGATGCCCCACCCTAGCACCTTCCCTCTATCCCTGGCTCATTCTGCACCCAAACCCTGGCATTCACTGGGATCTACTGGGGTCTATGATCTATAGGACATGTTCATCTGCGGTCTCTCGCCACCTCCCACTCTCCATTGTTCTTTTTCTTTTTTTATTATTATTTAGATTGGAAAATATAGCTGATTTAGAAATTTGAGAGAAAGAAGAGATTCATTTCCCCAAGGTAGGGGAGGGGGCCAAAACTAGGAAAATATGGCAACCATAGCTCAAAGAGCCATTAGCCAGACCAGAATTTAGTAAAACAATGGCTGTTCTTTTTATTTTTTTTCTTTGTCTTTCACTCATGTCTGTTTCCTTCTTTCTCAGTCTGGATGCTGTCAATCCCTTCCCCCATCTTGCAACAAGAGGGATAACATGATCATGGTTTAGTTGTTTGGCCAGTCGATGAAAGCCGGTTTCAAGTATTCACTTATCCGTGCATTAACATATTAACTATTAGAGCTATGACTAATTGACATATAGTCCAGGAAGAAAAAGTTGGAGGCTATATAGAATCTAGCAGAAAAGACCTGGAAGAGTAGATTGCTTGTATGATAAGGCTACCTTTCCTAATTTTCTAATCACTATTCTCTATCCTCCCACAAACCTTCAATTCATGTTATTATGGAGAGAGATATAAGTCAAATCCTGGTGGCTAGCAAAGAGATCTTCAGGACAATGCTGCTAAAAAGCACAGCCCCAATCTGCAGAGAGTTGAAGACAGGTATACTGATAGAACAATGTGAATGTGACATTGAGAATGGGACCTGGATGCCACTTACCAGTGTTACCACTTACCCACTGTGGCTTCATAGGTAAGTTCCCTAAACTCGCTCAACTAGTTTCCTTCTGAGTAAAATGGAAAAAATAGCCCCTTCTTCATAATGTCATTGTGAGGAATCAAGTCACATAGTAAGAGCTCAGTAAATATCATCTCCTCCCTTCTTGCTTTCTCTATGCTAGGCAATGGCCTTAAACCCTGCAGATAGAGTTCAGGATATGAAAGGAAAATGTCCCTGTTCCTTGTCTTATTTACCTTGGTAACATCTTCCTGTTCAAATGGGCATGAGTTAAACTTCCAAGTCACCTATCAAATCACTTTTTGGTAGGTGTTTGGTCGGTGATTTGGAAGTTTAACTCATCATTTGGGGAAGGTAATGTGGGGGAACAGACCCTACAAACAGCAGATGACCACTGACTGATCTGAGACACAGTGAGGACATCAGCCAGGACCGAGCAGGGATGGGATGTCATAGAAGGGATCCTTTCACTGCCTATGATACCTCAGATTATATACTATTAGAGAGTTATTCCTTTGACTAAACCCTTTGTTCCTATAAAAATGCAGATATTCCCAAGAGAGTATCACATGAAACCTTAACATCCAAGTGCACAGTTCATTTTTCAGTTGTGGTGTTATTCTCTGTAACAGTATTTTTTTACCTATATGAAATGTCACATGCTCAGATGCATTCATTTTATAGAATTTTAAAGCTGATAACCTGAACCAAAATTCACATTTTTGGTGTTTTATTTTTCTTTTTTTGCAGTAATTTCAAAGGTGTAACTGAGCTTAGCTGTAAATTGCTGGTTTTAGCTCTTCATGGCAGGCAGCATTTGATCATTGACAACTCTGTTTTCTTCATTGTTTCCTGACTAAAATCTCCACAGCCTCTATAAATATGTAAATTACCCAAATCACTAGTTTTCCATTATTTCTGCCCCTAAGCTGCTTAAAATGTTTCTATATTCCTACATTTGCAGTGCAAAACAGAGCAGCAGGTGACAGCTGAGTTTGACTCTATTATGGAACCTCGATTCAGCAGCTACTTATTTCAAAGTTTCTGATGATAAATTTCTTCCTGGGGTGGACTTCGTGTCCAAACTCCAACAATTGTGGAACAGGGGTGCAAAACTGGGTGTGTATTTGTGCAGGGACTGTGGAAACCTCATGCTACATGCAATGCTGGTTCTGAGCTTGGTTTTATGATGGAGAAAGCAAATGGGATTCTTTTTATTGCTTTTCCTTCGATTGGCAAGACTCAAGCAATGAACCTAACATAGTGACTGCGTATGATTTCGTTATCCTCTTCTGATTCGTTGCCTATTAAGTTAATCTGTCATGAGCTGGATCACTGGATCTCTGTGTGGGCTTTTACCACTTAGTGGCAAAGAAAGAGAAAAAGTCTATATGCTGCATGTATATTCCTATGGATTTATATAGACACACATATTTGCATGTATCTTGAGAGAAACCAACAGAGACAGATTCTGAAAAACAAGGAGAAAATTGTGGAAAGTGAGTCACTGGCCAGGAAACCCTGTAGAAGGAATCCTGGGATTTGTTTACCCATTTCAATCCCTAGTGTTGAGGATGAGAAATATATTTCTGTAATAACTGCATCACGTGCTGAAGCAGCCCCAAGAGTGAACATGTATAATTTCAATACCAGATGCAGGCTAGGCCTGCAGTAGGCATCCATCTAAACTAGGCCTTGAGGTGGCTGGGGCCAGAACCCATCAATCTGTAGATGTGTTTATTTTGAACCTTGGAGGGTACTTTTGTACACTCATGTCCTTAAAGAGTCTACGCTAAATCCAATTCAGGAATTTTGATCTCACTGGTCATGAAAGCCTGTCCCATTTGTGTGGTACTTCACGTCTTTGAAAATGCTTCTGTGGGACATCCGAGCAGCCAACAAACACATGAAGAAATGTTCAACCTCACTAATCATCAGGGAGATGCAAATCAAAACCACACTGAGATAACACCTAACTCCAGTCAGAATGGCAATTATCAACAACTCAAAAAATAACAGCTGCTGGAGAGGGTGTGGCGAAAAGGGAACACTTCTACACTGTTGGTGGGAGTGTAAACTAGTGCAACCTCTGTGGAAAGCAGTGTGGTGATTCCTAAAAGCTCTAAATATCAACCTCCCATATGACCCCGCAATTCCCCTACTGGGAATATACCCTGAAGAACTCAAATCACTCTATAAAAAGATACCTGCACACGTATGTTTATCGCAGCATTGTTCACAATAGCAAGAACCTGGAAACAACCATGCTGCCCATCAAAAGAGAACTGGATTTGTACATATACACGATGGAATACTACGCAGCTATAAAAAATAACAAAATCATGAATTTCGCAGCAACCTGGATGAAACTAGAGTCTATAAAACTGAGTGACCTCTCACAGAAACAAAGATCTGAGTATCACATGTTCTCACTCATATAATGGACCTTGAACATCCAATGTAATACTATAAGAAAATGACTGACGGTACTGGGAAACTATGGGGGGAGATGGAATTAACAGTAGCAAATATCTGTCTGGGGATGGGGAAACACCTCTTATCCACAGGGTGCCTGAATGAAAGGTAATTGTACACCTAACCCTTAACTGTACCCCACAAAACCATAATAAAAAATATTGATTAAAAAAAAAAAGAAAATGCTTCTGTGGTCTCTGGAAATCTACAAGGTAAAGAAACTGGTAATATCCCCACTTGACATATGAGAAGACAGATTTAAGGAAATTAAATACAACATGATTATCAAGTGGGAAATGAACTAGAACAGACACTGGCAAATTATGACTGTGCATCTTTTTTTGTGTGTGTACCATCTGTCTTTGTAAATAAGGCTTTATTGGAGCTGTAGTGTGGAACGACCATCCTCATTGGTAAAGCTGGGGAGTTGTGACAGAAACTTTATGACCTTAGAAGCCCAAAATATTTACGCCCTGGCTCTTTACAGAAAAAGTTTGCAAGCCTTTGAGCTAAAACACAGGTCTTTTAGGAACGCCCATTCAGACTAAAGTGATTATGCTAGTTCCTGTTACACCCAAGGAACTTTGTCAGGTATCTATGTGGATTCAGAGCACAATGTCGAGGCATTCATTATTCCTATCTGAACACATTTAGAACTCAAATGTCTTGTTGTATGATGATAAGTTTGTGGAAAAGCAAAGAAGGATGTTTTGGAGAATTTTGCTGTCATTCACAGAACTTCAGGAAAATATCATATAATCTCTCAAAAATCATTTCCCAGTTTGATAAAAAAAAGCATCTGATCATTAGGGATTTTTGGTAAGTTCTCAATGACCACACTTGGTCCATTTAAGTAACAGATATTTCCCACAAATAGAGGAATCACTTTCTCAGTGATTCAATTCTTGTGGCAGTACAGACACTCTTGTGATCACCTGTCCCTACCTCCCCCTCCACCCCACTCCCTCGCCAGTCTAGCTACTGCTAGGCTCCTGGCAAGTGGCATTTCTGGGGAGAAGATGCTTTCTGAGGTCACACTGCTGTCACTTGCAAAGGGGTCGGCAAGAAGAGGAAGGAGGGAGAGGATGTGAGTGAGAGAAAACTAGGACCATAGCTCTGCCCCAGCAATTGCCACCTGGCTGCCTGCTGCTCTCTCCAGGTGTGATGGTGCCCTCCTTACTTCCCAGCTGTTTCTTCAGTGATCCCAGCTGTTGGCAGGTAGAAAATGCTACTAAGGAAGGACTCAGCTCATGGTAAGGGCAATGGAAAATTCTCTACTCTGAGTTACCTGAAAGGCTCGTGTTACTTAGCCTAAAGCAACCTATTATGAATGTCAAAAAAACTTCTGGATTCACATGTGTCCAGGGTGCTAATTAGATGAACCAGTTCTTTGGAAACTTTCAGATTTGTACACAATAAAGCAGAGTATTGTCACGCTAGATAATTTGTGCTGGTCAGTCTATACGTATACCAAAAATTAGAAAAGAAAAGGAAAAATTTTCTTTCACCAATACAATAAATCACATGTAATTAATGCCCAGTTATATTTTCTTTGGAGAAATAGTCAGCAGTTTTACAAATTTATCTTGTAATGATATTTTCAGTTATCAGGATGCTCAACATACTAGTGAATATAAATAAAACCTGAATTTGTTTTGTACCTCTTGACAGACAGTACTAATTGTCAATGCTAGTCACATTTTCAGAAACAGAATACATCTCTTTGTGATGTTTTCTCAAGAATTGAATGCTCTGTCAAATACTATATGAGCTCTTTTGAGGTAGGGAATATTATTCATCCTTGACTTAGCCTGTTACCTCAAGGCAAAATTATTTTTTAAATGCCTGCATGTAATGGAACAGAAATGCTTGCAAAGGGATAAAATTGTGGAATGTTTTTCTATGAACCATTTTCTTACAATACCCACGGCAAATGAGTAGGAAGCTCCTTTCCGACCTTACCTTATCTGGATGGCCATACAGCTGCTGCAACAACACAGTTGTTTCGCAGAGGTGTTTATTGCTTACAAATAATCTCTGCCTGCCTCCTTATCTTACTGACTCCCATGCCTTTAAAAGTTGGGATTTCCAGATTAACTCACCGAACTTCAGACCTCGAGTATATGAAGTTAGCACATCTGCTGACAAGTCAAAGTGGAATGAGACTTTGAAAATTCAGCCCCTCTCTCCTCTTAACCCGTGAGGACATAGTAGCTCAGGGACTTTGTCACTAGCATATCACTGGTTACCACAAAACTGGGACCCCAAATTAAAACCTCCTCCTCTATACTCCTGAGACTTACGGAGTAAGATACCTTAGCAATCTCTGGCCAGCCTCGTCTCTGTCCAGTCCAATAGCATCTTTCTTGGAAATACCTTGTTCTTTTACTAAGATCACCCTTTTGCAGTTTCTAGGAGATCTAGACAGAGTTACCTTCAAGGCAGTGTCATGACCTTTGTTATACCAGTTATCTATTGCTATGGAACAAATCACCCCAAAACAAACTCTCCTAATATAATGAACATGTGTTATTGTTTATGCATCTGTGAGTCAGCTGAGAAGCTGATCTGGGTCAGATGCAATTATCTCAGGTAGGCTACTCTCAGCTGTTGGGTTGATTGGGGTCTGGCAGATCTAAAGAGTCGAACTTACCTGTCTGCTGATTGGCTGGTTATGGGTGATGGAAGTCACTGTGCCGCATGTCTCTGGTCAAGCTTGCCCCCACCACCACCACCACAAGGCAGAGTATCAAAAGAGTAAGAGTAAGAAGGATGCAAAGCTCATGAGACACAAACTTGGAACTGGATCACCGTTCCTTCTCCTGTGCTCTGTTGGCCAAAGCCAGTCAAAAGGCCAGTCTAATACAAAGGGTAGGGGGAAAGATTCTACCTTTTGGCAAGAAAAAACTGCAAAGTTATATTGCAAAATGTGTAGCTATAGAAAAGAATGGAATGTGGGCCCATTTCTTGCAATTGATTTATGTGTATATGAATGTCAGCTTGAAGCCCTAACATATGAATCATTTAAAATGGAAAGATGTCTTAAATATCTTCTAGTCTAACTCTCTTAGTGTATAAATGAGGGGACTGAGGCCCTATCCAGCAAACAGTTGAATGTCCAAAGCCAAATCAAGCAAGTGAACTGCTCAACTTTTAATAACTCTTCAATAGAGTATCAAAGGGTAGAAATCATCTTAGGTCCATTTCTAGATATCCAGAAATCCTGCCTTTTGGATTTTACCCTGAGGATATACCTCCAACAATAAGAAAATACCTGTGCATAGGTTATTTGTTGCAGCAGTATTTGCAATGGCACAATGCTAGAAACTACCTAAATGTTCATGCAGAGAGCAATTGAATGAATGGTGGTTTATATACACACTGGATTACTATGCAGCTGGAAAATTAAGTCTGAGGATGATCTCTAGAAACTGATAAAAGGTGATTTTTCAGAATAGGGTGTTAAAAGAAAACAAGGAAATACAAAAGAACATATACTACACTTACTTTTTATAAGAAATAAAAGAAATTATAAAAATATATGTATCTTTGCTTATTTTTAAAAAAGCTCAGGAAGGATAATTCCGGAAACAATCAAGTTGGTTCATATTAAGGGGTGGGACAGAACAGGATGGAAAGAATGCAATAAAGAGAAATGACTCTCTGAGAAAACATTTGTGTACAGTTTTTATGTTTGGAAGCATCACTCTCCATCCTTTCCATCCCGATGTGAACTAAAGAGGTACATACTCAGAAAACAAAATGAAATCATTCAGAATGAGAAGGATTAAAAAAAATTAAAATGAAAGCAAATTGAAACAAGAAAACCCAATTATATTTTAAATGAATATCTCAACCACACTAAAGGGGAGGGGCAAAAAGAAAGTAAGAACTAATTCAGATGATTGATTGCCATAGTGTTTGACTACCTATCCTCATTATTGCGTAGATGGGGGTGGGGCAGAATTGCAAGTAAATGTTGGTATGGGGAAGCAATTTGGGAATAATTTTAAATGTATTATAGAATTGATCAAATGAATAAATGAAGAAGAAAGAGCATACAAAAATAATATGAGGAAAATAAGAAAAACTCTGTGAAGGTTGGACTGAAATTGGGAATATACATATAATTTTTTTTTTTTTTAATTTTAAAAGTCTTTTTAAAATTATATATATTAGCCGGGCTCAGTGGCTCAGCCTGTAATCCCACGCCTTTGGGAGGCTGAGGTGAGTGGATTGCCTGAGCCCGCGGGTTCGAGACCCGCCTGGGCAGGCGA
The DNA here is from genome assembly GCF_000164805.1 of Carlito syrichta. Classification (NCBI taxonomy): domain Eukaryota; kingdom Metazoa; phylum Chordata; class Mammalia; order Primates; family Tarsiidae; genus Carlito; species Carlito syrichta. Next base: position 62,223 of record NW_007055579.1, on the reverse strand, counting down.
GACCTCATCTCTACAATAAATCAAAAAATCAGCTGGGCGTGGTAGCGTATGCCTGTAATTCCGGCTACTTAGAAGGCTGAGGAGGAAGGATCACCGGAGCCCAGCAGGTCGAGGCTGCGGTGGCCGGAAGCGGCCACTGCACTCCAGTCTGGGCGACAGAGTGAGACTCCAACTCAAAAAAAAAATAAATAAATAAATAAAATTATATATATTTATATATAATTATATACACTCATACATGTGTATACATATATATATACATTCATACACGTGTATGTCTATATGTATATGTATGCAAGTGTGTGTGCCTGTACATGCTTTCTAGTTCATTCACCACTGAAAGACACCCTGTAAGCAATAAGCACACACAGCACCCAGATCTTGGTGTTTAACACCATTCCCCACTCAAAGGAACCAGGGTTCCCTGAGGAAATGAGTGGCTGTGATGGGCACCTGGAAAGGATGATCTTGTGTTGGAAAGTGAGGAGGTGCTAAAAGAAACAAACCTAGTCCAGGTATGATCTGATTGGCCACAGGACACTGAAGCCAGAAGCTAAGAAGCCCTTTGTGGCCAGATCTAGGACAATTTGAATAGCAAAATAAGTAAGTGTACACAGCAATTAAAAGAAATAGGAATTCATGGCTCCATAACCAATAATAAATTGATAAGCCAATGGCAGAAAAAGGCAGGTTCTTGCTTACAATGAACTCTGAATGGAAGGAGTGTAGAATTGGAGAGTCAGCCTTTTGTAGCCATCAAAGTAAGGATTAGATCAGGCAAAAATTATTAAGTTGCTAAATTTAAGGGAAAATTTGGATGAGGAACGTGATACTTGTACCAACTGACTGTATTTTAGTTACAAGGGGTAAAACAATAATTATATAGTGGAGTGATCAGATCACACCTTGACTAAGTGGTCAAAATTATTGTCACCTGTGAGACCTGTACCTTTAGGTATAATACCATGAGGAGGACATAATGTCACTTATAATATTCTGGATGAGAATGCTAATCATGAAGAAAGAACAGACAATGACAGACATTTTATATTTTAAAAAGGGAGGGAGTGAAGAGTCACATATTTAAGAAATTTGCATATCCTAGAAGGCAAAGAAATACTGAGGATTAGTTCCAGATCAAAGGAGACTCAAAAGACATTCAACTAAATTCAGTACCTGACCCTAGACTAGATCCTGTTCTGTGGAGAAAAGGAATGCTATAAAGGACATTATTGAGTCAATTGATTAAATTGGACAGTAGATTAGATAAGACTATTGTATCTATGTTAAATATACTGAAGTTGACAACTTTTCTGTGGTTAGGTAAGAAAACATTCCTATTCTCATGAAACACATGCTGAAGTATGCAGGAGAACAAGCTATGATGTTCATTACACCTTCAAATGGTTCTAAAAACATGATGATGTATAATTTCTGTATTTATAGAAAGAGAGAGACTGAAAATGATAAAGTAAATGGGATAAATTTTAGGCCAATCATATTTTTATAATTCTTCTAGAAGTTTAAATTTTTTCCTTTTAAAAAGTTTAAAACTTTTTTTTTTTTAAGACACACTTGTGTGAATACTGGTCCACTATCTACTAGTTGCATAACCTAGGACTCATTGCTTAACTTCTCTATCTTTGGTTTCCTCATTAGTGAAACAAGAACCTCACCTTTCTGTCTTTCCTTGAGGAAAAAAAACAATGGATGTCACATGACTAGAACCTTGTCTAGCCCTGCATAGTACGCATTCTGTAAATGGCAGCTTTTCTATTCACATGCTTAGACTACCTTTATAGCAACTGCTTTATTGGTAAAATCCTGTTTCAAACTTGTTTGAAAGCACCAAAAGGGAAGAATGTGTTTTATAATCCCAGATGGTTAGCAACTAGAAGGCCCAGAAGTGAGCTAAAATAAGGAGGACAATTCAGTCTAGGGATGGGGAATACCTTAATTCAGGTGCCTTAACTGTCCCTTGGCAAAATGGCATGGGTTACACATTTATGACTGCATTGTTCCATTGATCAAGACAAAGTTCAGAAAAAAGCACAGCACTTTAAGAAGTCACCAGTTTCTAATTGGTATTGACTGAACCAAGTCTCTGGTCCAACAAAATTCTAGAACTTTGCATGGGAGAATGGGGATAGAGCCATGTTCATAACAGGGATCTTTTGTCACAGTGAGATTCACTGATTCTTATAGAACATGAATTATAACTCATGGGCCATGATGCTTTTTAAAATTTGCAATGAGAATTAGTTAAACTGAGGTGGAGGTCATGGACTCGCAGCTAAAAACAAAAATTGTGATGTGTAACTATGTCCTAGCAGTTACATTCTCCCAGGCCTAGCAGAAAAACAAAAACTAAAACTAAAAACCTCAGAAGACAGTAAGCCTTAACATGTCCCACTGATTTATGGTGAGGAAGGAGAGTAGCATTCACAACCCTGAAACACAGCAAATATTCATTGACATTAGCACTCGAATACTCATGTGTCGCTCCTCTTTCATGTTAAATATCTGCTTTTAACTCATCTGAGGGGGAAAAAACCCACAATACTTTTCCCTTGGAAAGGCCTGACCATACTGACAGATTGCATGAATACATGTCGAATACAAATTCCCATTTTTGAACCTGAGTATTGTGTTGACTTTTAAGGTTGACCCCTGTGCTTTGCTTTCTTTCTCCTCTTTCTCATCTTCATGGGTATCATTCATGAGATGTAAAATCATAAAACATTACAACTAGAGGAAATTTAAGAGATTATCACATCTGTCTTCCTCTGAAGCTAAAGAGACGACGTGACCTCATAAGGACTCACAGTTGCTGAAGGTTACAAACTCACTGAGAATCCAGCACCTCCTGTCCAGTGCTTGTTGTAGTATTCTTTATGGTTTTTACTAAATCACTTTTACATCAGCCAATTAGTTGCTAGTAATTTCATTTAATTTTCAATATCTATTTGATTGAACTTAAAAATCATTTTAGGCACATTATTTCACATGATATAATTGAAGACTGTCAATCTCAAACATTTTTCTTCAAAAAATTTTTTATTTTAAATTTTTTATTTTAAATTTTTTATTTTAAATATGTGGGTACAATTCAGAGTTAGGTAAAATATTCATTATGCAGGTACTCTTGTTGGTGAGGTGTACCTCCCACTCCTCTAGCAGTTCTCCACCACTGCCAATCCCTTTCTTATAGAATTATGATAGTTGATCAAGGTCCACTTATGAGTGAGAACATGTGATACCCAGCTCTTTGTTTCTGTGATAGATCAGTGTTATAGACGCTAAGTCCATCCAGGTTGCTGTGAAGTTCATGATTTTGTCCTTTATGGCTGTGTAATATTCTATTGTGTATATGTACCACATTTTTTTAAATCCAGTCCTCTTTCAATGGGCAGCACAGTTTGCTGTCATGTTTTTGCTATTGTGAGTAATGCTGCAATGAGCATGCATGCACAGGTCTCTTTTTCATAGAGTGATTTGCCTTCAAAATTTTTTATAGTTATCTGAAGCTCACCATCCAGAGAGCTGATGCTAGTGATAATATGAAGATAAGCAAGAACACTTGAATCAGAAGTGTATTTAGCTTCATGATATCTGGAAGGAGAACATTATTGTGCAGGTAGTGGTATTCAGTTTGAGTTTCCAAATAGAATTCTTTTTCAGGAACAATACAAAAACACTGTAGGTGGTCAGTAACATGTTAGGTCATGACTTAAAATAGGACAAAATTCTTTAGAACTAAAATGCATCTGAGATTACCTATAGCTATAATATCCATTGTGTGTGTTTTTTTTTTAATCTCTGTCACAATTATTTTACAGATAGAGGAAAACACAAAACATTCTTTAAAATCTCAAGCCTGAGTTGCTTCAAGTCAGATCTTATAGACATTTCAACATTTCTTTAATTCATTTATTAACAACATACTGTTGAAGCAATCATTCTGAACCAGACACTGGTCTAGAATAAGATACATCTGAATATCCAGTGCCCTCATGAAACTTAGAGTTGAGAAAAGACAGGCTGGCAAGAAATCACAATTAAATAGGAAAACCATTGTCCGTGGCTCTTTATAAACTCAATTCAGTCACTATTACAGAGAACACTTTTTCAAACAAAAGGGAGAATATAGAACACACACACAAATAATACAAAATAAAAATCAGAACAAGAATAAGCGAATGAAATGTAATTGTACACCTAACCCTTAACTGTATGCCACAAAAACATAATAAAAAATATTGATTAAAAAAATAAATAAATAAAAATAATGAGATACTGACATGGTATAAATAGGGTTGGACTGATTCAAGAACAATCTTTGCTTTGTGCATATCACTTGAATTATTATAATAAAAAGTACAAATTTTAATTAATAAAAAATCAAATAAAAAAAAGAATAAGCAGGTAAGTCTTACCAAAGGAACCCAGAAAATTCTCCATTTTGGAATAGTCATTGTGCAGGTCTCTACAAGAGTTCAGTGCTGTCACACAGCAGCCCTTACAGCAAGCTCCGCTGTTTTCACATCTTAGAAGGGTTAAATGTCATCAAAGTTAGACTAGTGTCAAAGTCATGGAGTTGAGGTTTAAAATTGGAAGGTGCTAGTAGAGATCTATCTAGTTCAGCCCATCATTTTTCATCGAGTGGACTCGAGGATAATACAAGATAACACGACTTCTCTGAGACCACACAACAGTTGTGTTCAAGTTACATATGAAGGGGACCCAAAAAAACCCGGAATTTATTTGGAGGGTGGGCCCCTTGTAGTACAGGCTTTCCTATCTAGGTAAGTGTTCCAGGAACTCATCAGCATCAATGTACCAGCTAGTGTTGTGAGAAGCCGTATTTGGCTTCAGCAAAAAAATTTTTTTGGAGATTCTTTCAACATGTTTGCCCATTTCATGATGAGTGATTTGTGATTACACCTGCCCACATTGCTCTGAATGTTCAGCAGTTTTTTTTACCAAAAACAGCCAGATCCCAGTGCCTCACCCTCTCTATTCACTTGATATCACCCTGAGCGACTTTTTTTGTTTGTTTCCCCCATGAAAAAAAAGTCCTCAAAAGGAAATGTTTTGTTAATGTGGAAGAGGTGAAACAAAAAAACAGCAGAAGCACTAAAAGGCATCGAAAATGACAAGTTCAAAAACTGTTTTGAGCAGTGGAAAAAGCATCTTGATAGTTGTATCGCATCAAATGGAGAGGACTTTGAAGGTGACTGAAGTTTAAAAATGTAAGAATAAAAACACAATTTAGAGCCCGGCTCGGTGGCTCAGCCTGTAATCCCGCGCCTTTGGGAGGCTGAGGTGAGTGGATTGAATGAGCCCGCGGGCTCGAGACCCGCCTGGGCAGCGAGACCTCATCTCTACAATAAATCAAAAAATCAGCCGGGTGTGGTAGCGTGAGCCTGTAGTTCCGACTACTCCGAAGGCTGAGGCGGAAGGATCGCTGGAGCCCAGCGGGTCGAGGCTGCGGTGGCCGGGAGCGTGCCACTGCACTTCAGTTAGGCGACAGTCAGCCCGGCTGATTTTTTGATTTATTGTAGAGATGAGGTCTCGCCAAGTTGCCCAGGCGGGTCGTGAACCCGCGGGCTCAGGCAATCCGCTCACCTCGGCCTCCCAAAGCGTGGGGTTACAGGCTGAGCCACTGAGCCCGGCCAAAAACCACAATTTTTAATAAATACATTCCAGCGGTTTTTTGGGTCCGCATTCGTATGTTAATTTCACTTTATCTCAGAGCATTGGGTAGTATTGGTATTGGACAGAGGTGATTGCATATTAAATGACTACCCCATAGTTGACATTTCTGAAGCCAGCATCCATCATCCCTCAGGACTCTTTGCTGTCACATTTGGACCTAAAGTGAACTGAGACCTCAGATATACTCCTCTCCTAACATATAGCTAGTCACTCTCTAAAGGAGAAGTCATTTTGAAAAATACTTTACTGTGGGAAAAAACAACACAAAGTGAAATAAAACAAGCATAGGATGGAAATATTTTATATAAGGGTCAGAAATTCTTTTGAAATGACAGTGAAGTTCACAATAAGAAACACATTTAAAAACTAAGTTGCTCTGGATCTATAAAAATCGTAACAACTCAGTTTTTTCTTCCTTTAAATATAGGATCACCCTCTCCCAGATCACTTCCCTGGTACACCCTTTCTCCTGACTGGATTGAACTCCGCCTCCGAGTCCTATGGATGTCCCATGCATGTCTCTGCCACACACTCGATATGCTGTGCCAACACCATCCCTTCCTCTTGCAGCCTTCCTCACTAGACTGAACTCTCTCTACACCCCAAACAAACTGACTTCAACCTCATAAGAAGGTCTAACAGCATCTGCCACATCCTAGTACTCGCGAGGACTTTTAAGGGCACTGAAATAATTTAAAGCAGTTGCAAGCATTTGCATGCTTTTTTGACCAATATTATCACATCTTGGAATGTAGAAAACATAGAGTTTCAGGTATATGTGGATTGTTAAGAAACATTTAAAGCTTAAGATGACTCTGTTCCTCCACCCCTAGAAAAATAAAAAAGAATATATTCATACCTGTATTTCCATGTTAAAATTTCTATTAAAATATGGTAAGCATGGGTGCATATTGAATGAGGAAAAATATTTCTTGAGTATTAAAATGGAATTCTCCAATCAGTTCTACTGTAAGTAATTTAGAATTTAAAGCTAAAAATTCAGACGTTCGATGATGTGTTCAATAACTTGTGCTGGGATCTATTTTTTCAGTAATACTTATCTTTCCAAAGGACACAGTTAATTCCTTCAGTACTACTCTATAAATTATTACTGAAATTACAAATCTACTAAAAAGTCAATACAACTAATTGTATATTAATAGATTTCTAAGTGTGAAGGAGCGTGTAATAATGTAGATGAGTTCTTTAAAGAACATGCCAGTTCCAGTATCAAGGGCTCAGGGCTCCAGCTGTTTCATGTGACATCTTCAAGTGTAAACACATTTCTTTTCTTCCCTTGACTCTCTCCCTCCACCCCCTCACTTCCCACTGATTTAGTCTGCCACCGCCGCGAATAACATTTCCATTAGCCACCTACTGTTAAATCGTAGAGTAACGATGATAAAAATAAAAAAATAAAAAAATTCCAACATGCAAACAAACCAATAGAGAGGCAACTGGGGTTACCGTCTGTCTCAAACATTTTTTATGTGGCCCACCGGTGTTCCAACTAAGGGAAAACAACATGGGAAGTTAAATAAACTGAATCTAATAGCGAGCTCCAGGACGTGGGTTGATAATAAGTGCAAATCCAAGTAGAGTATAATTCTGTATTTGTTATGCTGAACAAATTGTCTTTACCGTTATTTGTTTGTCTGTGAATTTTAGCATCCAGTTCGTTATTTTTATGTATATGCCACATCATTGCCAATTAATTTTAGGCAATGATGAGCTTGTCAATAAATAGACCAATAATTATCATAATTATATTGAATTAATCAATGAGAATGTGCCAAAGCCTTTTTATGTCCTATGGACTTGGATGACTACAAAAAGAAGGGATTTAATTTGACATTAATTTAACACTACAATTTACAAAGTGATTTTGGTTCAGATATGAGTTTCCCAGCAGTCAATTAGGGCAGATATTAATTATGTTCTGCAGGTGAGAGAACAGGTTCAAGGAACTTAAGAAACCTGCTCTGGGTGTACAACTAATTACTACTCAGGATGTCTTCACAGAATTAGTTCCATAGCAGTACTCTATTTCAGGACATAGTGTGGTTCCAGAATTGTGCTTGAAGTCAAGCTCTAGGTTTACATATCTGAGGTGGCAGTTGGGGCAGCTGGTGGGAGGGGCTACAGAACCTGCAAGGTTGCCAGATTTCAGGTAGGAGCAGCAATCCCCAGCGAAGGGACTGGGCACATAGGATCAGAAACTCTATCTCCCATAAGTCTTTCTTTTAGCTTGCAGGGACCTGGGATGGTCAGATTTTCCCCAGTTATCTTTATTCACTGGTGAAGGAACTGGCTAGGTAATCTAGAGCAGAGATTCAGAAAATATACGTGTGGTCTTGGCCAGGTTCAAAGACTGACTGCTTCCCTTCTCTGTGTACTTGTGAAATTGGTAACTTCCTGCCCTCGTGGTAATTTTGGTACATATGAGGATGGCATGGGGAAATGCCATGTGGCAGATGGAGGGAAAAGGCTTTGCTTACCCAGCTTTCGGCAGAGAGATGGACTTTAGGGTATTTATTTCCTCTAGAACTGATCCTAGCCAACACTAAGGTAACAGGAGAACAATAGAGCCTCTTTGGCTGCAGATTAGACCTAAGAGAATCTACAATATAATCAGAGTGCGGCTACTGCATTTTCAATTCATCAGTAACGAGCAGGCACACATGGTGCACTGATGCTAAGATTTTAATTTAATGTAATTTAGCCAAGTTATAAAGAATCTTTATATTACTCTTATTTGACATTTATGGGCTGTTATCAGGTGTGTATCATATACTTTTCAGAACATAAACCTAACCTGAAATTTTAAAGTCTGATTTGGCATAGGAGACAGTTAACTAAATCCTTTATTGACTTGAACCAGAATTTCTTTTCTAGCATTCACTATTCATGCGAAGTAGATAAGTTTTATATATATATATGCAAAACAAAACTAAAATAAAACAAATCTATAAAACCCAAGGTGAAGGTAAGTGTTTTAATTTTGTAAAATAAAAATTGAACTTCAAAACTCAGAGCTGGGGTAAATGCATTCAACCCTGTTTTCTATTTTTTTCCTAGATCTTTAATTTTGAATGATCTATAGTATTTAAAAACTGTGACCTTGAGGCATTGTTATTGACCAACCATTAAGGCAGTCTAAATTTAATTTCATGTATTTACTCAGGCATGAAATATTTCCAAACAAAAATGCTAAAATGAATTTTTAAAATAAATATCACTTAGCAGGGATCAAAATTAGAGTTATAGACTGAATGCTGGTGTCCCTGAAAAGTTCATATGTTAAAATTCTAACTTCCAACGTGATGGTATTAGGAGGTGGAGCCTTTGATAGATAATTAGGTCATGACATTGGAGCCCCTTTAACTGAGATTAGTGCCCTTTTAGAAAGAGACACAAAAGAGTTTTCTTCCTCTCTCTCTCTTCACCATGTGAGGACACAGCAGAAGGCATCCATCTACAAGTCAGAAAGAGGGTCCTTACTAGGAACTGAGTCAGCCACCACTCTGATCTTGGACTTCCCAGCCTATAGAACTGTGAGAAATAAATTTTGATTGTTTAAACCATCTAGTCTATGATATTCTGTTATAGCAGCCCAAACTAAGATAGAAAACTGCTCTTAAATCATTGTTTCTTCTAGAAACTAAAAAATTGAGAATATAATGCTTTCTTTTTTGAAAATTCAAAAGTCTTAGTAACAACAAGTGTTGTCTGCTAGGTTTCTATAGGCATATTTTTCTAAGAAATTCAAAATTTTAGTTAAATTTTCATTTAACATATTCCCCATATTTTCAAAATTCTCCTTTAAGATTTTAATGGCTGAGTAAGTTTAATAGACAGTCAGTGTTTAAAGGATGTATGAAGAGTTTATGTGCTCAATTGTTCCTCCATAGAATTCTGACTTTCTAATTAACCATGATAGTCCTTATCTAGAGCAGTCACTCAAATGCATTCAATATATGTGTCATAAAAAACTACACTGTCCCAGTTTTAAAATACTTACTTTGCCCTGGAAACTCAGTTGTTTTTACTTTTTAAAAGCATTTAAATACTCTCAAATCTCATCTCATAAGAAATAGACACCTAAGAGACAAAACAAACAAAAAAACAGACAAAAAAAACCCCCAAGCTGTACTTCTGGAAATGAAAGACTAATTTAGGGAAGTTCAAAATGCGGTATAAGTTTTAACAGTGAACTAGAACAAGTAGAAGAAAGGATCTCAGAACTTGAAGACAAGTCTTTTGAATAAACTCAAACAACAATAAAGAAAAAAAATCAAGAGAAGAGAGCAGAGTCTCTCAGAAAGATGGGGTTATGTAAAGTATCCAAACCTAAGAATCATGGGTATTTCTAAAGAAGAAAAAGCAACGTGTTTAGAAAACCTATTCAAGGTAATAATGGAGAAAAATTTCCCTGACTTTGCCAGAGATTTAAACACCCAGATACAGGAAGCCCAAAGAACTCCTGAAAGATTCATTGCAAAAAGATATTCCACAAGGTATATATAGTCATCAGGTTATGCAAAGTTAATGTGAAGGAAATAATCTTCAGAGCAGTGAGACAAATGCATCTAATAACTTGTAAAACAGCAGAATTCTCACCAGAAACCCTATAACCAGGAAGGATTGGGACCTTATCTTCAATCACCTCAAACAGAATAAATGGCAGACAAGGATTTTGTATCCCACAAACCTAAGTTCCATAAATGAAGAAGAAATAAAATCTTTCTCAGACAAACAAATGCTGAGGGAATTTGTTACCACTAGACTGACTCTACAAGAAATACTCAAAGTACTTATAAATATTGAAACAAAAGGTCAAAACACACCAGTAGAAAAACATTGAAGTTATAAAACTCACAGAGCTTATAGAACATCAACACAATAGGGAAAACAACAATAACCAGGTTACAACAAAATGAATGGAATGGGACTTTACATATCATTACTAACCTTGAATGTAAATGGTCTCAATATACCATTTAACAGATATAGATTGTCAGAATTGGTGAAAAAACACCATCCAAATTTCTGCTGCCTTCAAGAGGCCCACTTAACACACAAAGAATTTTACAGACTCAAGGTAAAGGAGTGGGAAAAAAATATGCCATGCAAATGGAACCAAAAACTAGCAGGAGTAACTAATCTCACATCAACTAAAATAGACTTTAAATTAACAACAGTGAAAAAAGACAGATAAGTTTATTATGTAATGATAAATATGTCAATCCAAAAATAAGATATAAGAACTTTAAATATATATACATCTAACACCAGAGCTCTCAGTTTTATAAAACAAATTCCACTAGACCTAATAAAAGAAATAGACAATAGCAATATAATAGTGGGAGACTTTAACAATCCACTGATAGCAGTAAGATCTTCAAGGTGGAAAGTCAACAAAGAAACATTGGAGTTAGGTCCAGAGCAAATGGACCTAACAGACATCTACAGAACATTCTTTCTCAAAACTACAGAATATGCATTCTTGTCATCAGTATATGGAATTTTCTCCAAGACAGACCATATGATAGGCCACAAATCAAGTCTCAATAAATTCAAAAAAATCAAAATCTTATCATGCACCATCTTAGACTACAGTGGAATAAAACTAGAAATCAACTCCAAGAAGAACTTTCAAAACCAAACAAATGTATGGAAATTAAACAGTCTGCTCCTGAATGATCTTTGGGTCAACAATGAACTCAAAATGGAAATTTAAAACTTCCTCAAAATTAATGGCAACCATGACACAAGTTATCAAAACCCCTAGGACACATCCTAAGTTGTGCTCAGAGAAAAATTTGTAGTGTTTAAGGCCTATATTTAAAAGACTGAACGATCACATATTGACAACCCAACATCACACCTCAAGGCACTAGAAAAACAGTTTGTGGAAGGAAATAAATACAAAAGGTCAGCTAGAACTAAACAAAATGGAAACAAACAAATACAAAGGATCAATGAAACAAACAATTGGCTCTTTAAAAATGTAAACTAAATGGATAGACCACCAGTTTCATTAATTAAGAAAATAAGAGACAAAATCAAGTTAGTTCAATCAGAAATTAAAATAGAGACATTACAACTGACACCATGAAAATACAAAAGACCATCTGAGATTAGTCTGTACACCTCTGTGCAAACTAGACAATCTAGAGAAAATGGATGCATTCTTGGAAACATACAACTCCCAACTTTGAACTAGAAAGAAATAGAAACCATAAATAAACCAATAAAGAGTAGCAAGATGAATCAGTAATTAAAAATCTTCCGATTTTAAAAAGTTCAGGACCTGATGGACTCACAGTCAAATTCTACCAGGCTTTAAAACAACTGATACAAATCTTACTGAAGCTATTCTATAACATTGAAAAAGAGGGAATTCTCCCCAACTCACTCTATAAAACTAATATCACCCTAATACCAATGTCAGGAAAAGACACACACACACACACACACACGCAAAAACTACAGACCAATATCCCTGATGAACATAGATGAAAAAATCCTCAGCAAAAAACTAGCAAACTTAATCCAACAGGACACCAAAAAAATAATCACTACGCTTATGAGGGTTTTATCCCAGGGATACAAGGATGGTTCAACTTATGCAATTCAAAAACATGATCCACCACATAAGTCAAATTAAAAACAAAAATCATAAGATCATTTCAATAGATGAAGGAAAAGGGTTTGAGAAAATCTGGCATCCTTTTTATGATAAAAGCCCTCAGCAAAATAGGTATAGAAGGAAAAGTCTCCAAAAGATTTACAAATCACTAACAAACATATTAAAAAGTGTTCAACATCTAATCATCAGGGAAATGCAAATTAAAATTATTTTGAGATACCAGTGAGAATGGTCATTATTTAAATATCAAACAATAGATGTTGGTGCAGGTGTGACAAAAAGGGAATGCTTATACACTGCTGGTAAAAGTGTAAATTAGTACAACCTGTATGGAAATTGGTATGGCTATTTCCCAAAGAACTAAAAATGGATCTGCCATTAGATCCACCAATTCCACCACTTGGTGTCTACCCAAAGGAACAGAGTTTATTATACAAAAAAGACACTTAAACTCATGTGTTTATCACAGCACAAGTTACAATTGCAAATATGTGGAATCAGTCTAAATGCCCATCAACTGATAGGTGGATAATGAAAAAAATACACACACACATGCATGCATGTGTGCGCGCGCACACACACACACATACACACACACCATGGAATACTATTCAGCTATAAAAAAGAGAAAATAATGTCTTTTACAGCAACTTTAATGGAATTAAAGACTATCCTCCTAAGTAAAATGAAGGCCATCTGCAAGCTAGAGAACAATAGAAGTTAATAGCATGGCTCCTAGAGAAGCTGGTAGCATGGTTCCCAGTAAAGTTCATAACATGAATCAGTCCTAATACGAAAGCCTTGAAACCAGGGAAACCAAACATTGCATGGTCTCACTTATAAGTGGGAACTAAACTAAAGATCTGCAAAGGTATACAGAATAGTATACTTGACTTAGAAGGGAGAGGATGGAAAGGGGAGAGGACAAAACTTCCCCTATTGGTTACAATGTGCACAGATGGGGATGGTGAGTACACTTATGGCCCAGACTTCTTCACCACTATACAATGTATCCATGTAACCCAAAACCATTTGTGTCCTCTAAAGCTATTAAAATTACAATAAAAAAAATACTAGTGTCAAAGTCAGGAAGTTGAGGTTGAAAATGGTGTTCAGTAGAGATCTAGTCCAGTCTATCATTTTTTATTGAGTGACCTCAGATAGATAACATGAATTCTCCAAGACCACACAATGGCTGACCAAGATAATAGGAGATCAGATCTCCTGATACACTATATCGTTTATTTCAATGAGTCTCCACCTTTTCCCAGCTAACACTCTTTTTAATATAAATATTTTCTAATTTTCTTTCCCGTCTTGAAATGTAATTTATGGATGACATAACATCCTAGCATATATTTTAAAAGCCAATCTAAATATTTTATAAAATGAAGAAATAAAAGGAAAATTTACAATAAAATGATATGCATTTTAATTTGTAATTATTGGACATGTCTCACTGGAGGACATAATGATGTTAGATTGTCACACCTATATGTAGAATCACTGTAAAAGTGACATCTTCAAATGCAGACTGATAAGCTTGGGTTGTTGCCTATTTATATACAACTAATGGGATTATCACTGTTGATGGGATTTTCTGACTCCTTTAATATACATGGTATTCAAATTCCTACAAAATTCAGTATAGCTAAAAACCTGGCCAAAAATAATTTATATTTGAAACAGAGCTGGATTCTGATATCAGGCAATTATAGACCAGTTTTCACTTACATAAATTTTCAGTAGAATATTCAAAAGCCATGTGAGCAACAATTATTTATTGTATGGAATGTCCCTGCACATTGCATTCCTGGCATCTGTTCACTAAATGTCATATACTCTTTGCTGCTTAGAAATTTCTTCTGCCATATATCCTAGGTCATCACTGTTAAGTTTGGTTTTCCACAAAACCCTAGGGCAGGAACACAATGTGGCCAAGATCTTTGCTGTGGTATAACAAGAGTGACCTTTGCTCCAGTTCCCAATAAGTTCCTCATTTTTATCTAAGACCTCAGCAGCATTGCCTTTACTGTTTATATTTTTATCAGCAATTTGGTCACAACCACTTAACCAATCTCTTGAAAGTTTCAAAGATTCCCTCATCTTTTTATTTTCTTCTGAGTCTTCCAAATCCTTCCAGCCTCTGCCCATTATCCAGTTCCAAAGTCACTTCCACATTTTCAGTTATCTTTATAGTGACAACCTCATTCCTGGTATCAATTTTCTGTTTTAGAAAAAAAAAATAGAAGATATATATGTGTGTTTGTGTGTAAAATAAAATTTATTAGAGAGAATTGGCTCACATGACTACAAAGGTGAAGTCCCATGCTGGGCCACCTGCAAGCTGAGGAACAATAGAAGCTGGTAGTTTGGCTTCTAGAGAGGCTGGTAGCATGGTTCCCAGTAAAGGCCATAGCATGAATAAATCCTAATACGAAGCCCTCAAAACCAGGAAAGCCAACACTGCAGCACCTACTCTGAGGCTGAAAGCCTGAGAGACCCTAGGATACCTCCTGTACATGGCCCAGAGTCCAAAGGCTGAAGAATCTGGAGTCTTATGTCCAAAGGCAGGAGAAAAAGGCATATTTTTCTGGAAGAAAGAGAATGATAGGATGGGGGGGGGGGAAGCAGCTGAATATCTCCCATCTTCTACTTGCTTTGTTCTAGCTATGCCCCCAGCAGATTAGATGGTGTCCCCCACTCCTACTTTGAGGATACTAACTTACATGTCAATCTCCTCTGGAAATGCTCTCATAGAAGTACCCAGAAATGATGCTTCACCAGTCATCTAGGTATCCCTCAATCGTCAAGCTGACATCTAATAATAACTATCACAGGAGGTATCTGTTCTCTTGAAGAGTCTCTGATCAAACTCATATTGCCTCCCACTGCTGCAAGAACAGGAGAACATTCCAAATAAGGGTTTTTGGAGAAAAGTTTTTATTTTCCTGGTGCAAATGGATTTTCTTTGTGAGATAGAGTGTAATCATCAATCATATATTCTGTCTTACTCATGCAAAATATGATGTGTGGGGGTGAAAATGATGCAGGTGATATAGCTTCTGGGTGGGATATGATGAAAATAGAACCTGATAATTCTCTTATTTCTCAGATAAAATAATATCCCCTCTTTATTTATCCCTTTCCCTCAGTCAAACATCCCAGCACATATGCCTTGCCTTTATACTCATGTGTCCTCATTTTTCAAAACTGTTTACTAGAGATATAATCTTTGTCTTCTCCTTTGCAGAACCTAAATTCAGTAGGACACAGATTTAAACTCAGGCTATGCCTGACAATCCTGTCCCTAAGAGTAATTCTATATCACATGGTTGGGTTTCAAAGTGAACATTCTAGAAATTAATATTTGAACTGTTTGAATCACATTGACAAATGCGCCTCTCTTTTGATGCCATGTATTTCTGAAAAAGAAATGGCAAAATCAATAAATTCACATTTAACTTACAGAATGTCATAAAAATTTTTGTTGTGCTACAGAGCAAGGAAGCATGCTGTCAGTCTGTTCTTTCTGATAAGAACGTTCTTCTTTGAATTGCAATTTTACTATGTATTTATCTGTATTATACAAAAGCCTGTGGCAATCAACGAGAAGAATGTTTGCATCTTTGGTTTCATAGACATTTGCTTATCAAAAATATGCAATGGTATAGTGATATATTACATAGAAATATACAGTTCCATAAGCATAGTATTTTCCTTGGGATTTTTGAATAAAATACTGAAAGCAATACTTTGCCTGAGTTATAAGTGGTTTCAAAAGAAATCCTCCACATCTATCTTTTATTTCTTTTTTACACAAAGAGGTAGAGAAATGTCATGATGTAATATTTTCTTGTATAATAGCATTAAATTAGCCTCTTCTGGAATGCTGAAAGCACTTTTCTATTTCCCTGTTTTACTGTTATATATAGCGAATTTGCGTAACAGGACAAGGCAAGCATTATTCCTATTTTTATCAGTAAGCAAACTGAAGTACAAAGACATTAAATAGGCAAGAGCAAAGGCCTGCAACAAAATATGTCAGGGAAGAGGCAACTTTGCAGAGAGCTGGGTCTCCTAAGATAGCCCATGAGGGAAAGCCAGGGAATACCAGCGGACCACCTTGAACCGGACTCACAGATTAATAGGCTCAGTCGTGATTTTGGAGGGCCCAGGAGTGTCTAAATGTACTTACATATCTTGCAGAATGGCATGCAGGCATGTAGTTAGCAGTCATCATAGGATATTTTACTTTTCCTAGCAAACAATTTTAATGCAATACTTTAATTCAGGCAAATTAAAACTATTTTCTAAAATTATTGTCTTCCCTCCTACTGCTCTCTCGTCTTGAAGTGCAATTAGAGCTATATTACGTATTATAGAATGAAGTGTGTGTGTGTGTGCGTGTGTGTGTGTGTGTGTGCGTGCGTGCATGCGTGCGTGTGTGTATTAGGGTAGGTGAATGAAATTAAGATGTTGCCCGCTCTTAGAGGAAGGGAAACACATCACACCGGTACCAGCTAAACTCATCAATGACTGAATAGCCACAGAGAGAGTTTTTTCTCTTCAGTGTTCACAGTAAACACTCAGGGAAAGGGATTGGGTTTCCTTATTGAATATTTTCTGAATAACCATTCAATGACTAATGTGCTTTTCCTGAAACTTTGATAAATTGATTTTTGCAGCTAAATCATGGTGATTATGAAAAATCAGTATTTCAAACTACATATTAAAAGAAAAATGAAATTCATCGATTCTTACATTTCTAATGAGGAAAACGACAAGCAAGACACAAACCAGCTTGATGATAGCCTTTCAGTTTAACTTAGTATATTTGGCCAAGCACAGAAACACTTGGTAGCTTACACATTTGCTTCAGATAACTTCCTCCTTTTCAATAGTGGTGATAAAATGCCATCACAAAATAGAAGATTGAGAAGCATCAGTGATCACCACAGATAGGAGATTTGAAAATCTTTGGTCATGGTCTAACACACCAGAACAATGAGTAGAGATTGCAAGCATAAAGTGGATTAGAACACAAAAATGGTGGCCTGCCAGACATAACACATGGCATCTGCATGGAGAGCAAAGTTAGCGTCTTGGGAATCCATTGGGAAATTGTCAAACTAGTAAAAAAGATATGAGACCATCAGATTATTGAAGAGAGACACCTGATTAAAGAACATAGAATACTGCCAATCCACTATTCTAAATGTTTGCTGACAAACCTCTAAAGCTTATATTAAGGTGCAAATTGCAGCAGGTGAGGAAATAGTTTGAATTCTGCTCTTGCTTTACTGTGTAACCTCAGGCAAGTATCACCATTCCTTCCCAGCTTGGTGTCTTCGTTTATAAAAGGACTGAATTAGACTAAGGTGTTGTTTCAGAAGTCCCTTTCAACTCTCTACAATTCTGTGACATCTCAAAATAACCTAGAGTAATGCAACTGCCATTTTTTAGTATCCAGTATTAAAAACAACAAAAGTAGCCAGGACTGCTTACCGGTCTTCGTATTACCAGGAGCTCAAATTGGGCACATTCATTACAAAACAGAGAAAATGCATCTGGTCTGTTTCACAGAAATCATATCCTGAGGAAGAAAAATGTGTCAAAAGGCACCAGATTATGTGCCAAAATACGAAATATTGTTCTAGTTGCAGGTGACCTTTCATAGTGAGATCATTCACTTGCTGGTTATGTTGTCACGTAACTTCATACTGCCCTTTAAAGGTCATCGCCATGGGTGTGCCCCTGGGCACGTCCTAATATATGCCTCTGATTTACTTCTCCCCCATAAAATATACCTTATAATGAGGCATGGTTCCCCCCCATCTACTCTGAGTCTAGTGGGAAACATATTTATCCTTGTATTATAAGCATAATGCATTTCAAGACATTGGTGGGGAAAGGGAAAAGGAATGCCACTTTGTGACAAACCTTTGTTGCCTACACTGATTTGGGGAAAGGTTTTTCCCTACACTGATTAGGAAAAAAAAAAAAGAGAATTTTATAGATAGCTAGAAGTGTAATTTTTTATATGACATACATGACAACTTTGAAAAATTAAAATCTTTATGTAATGTGCCAAATGTGGTATAGCTCTCTGCTTCTGGCAACAGAAAACACTGAGCAACATTTGACTGTATCTTGTGACCTTTAATTATTTTACTTGGTCTTGAGATCTCTCTTGAGAGTGGCCATAAGCCAAGATAGACATTCTATAGGAGACCTCTAACCAGGGAGGAAGGTTAGGTTTGAATGTGTGTATCTGATGAGACACAATGAAGAGATGAAATCAAAATTCAGGAAACAGAAATTTATTACTCACAGGTACCAGAGAGGTTAGGGGTGATGACGGGGTAATTGATGGGAAGTCCCTAAGCAGCAGGGAGCTCAACCAATGTGGGGAGTGGGATGAAGACAGAAACAGAAAGAGAACTTGTGGACCTGTAAGACTGTGCCTGTACTAAGGCCCGTAGGCATTATCCTTAGGCTCTCTCACAAAGGTAGTGAATTGGCTAGTTTACAGAAAACATGCATGAAGGTAGAAACTTGTTTACATGACTCTGGTGTTGACCTTGAGGTTTTGTTGTGGTAAACAACTGTGAAATATTTGGGGTTTTTGGTCAGTGAGATGAGGAACAAATGGGTCAAATCACAAATAACCACACAGAGAGAGGAAGTTTTAGTTAAATCAAAGGCCACAGGGTCTGACTGGATTTCACATAGCTTCTGTCAGTTCTAAACCTGAATGCTGAGGCAGCAACTATATTACACAAATTTATGGCACTGCTTCTTAGTGATTCAGGTATATAATGCAAAATGTAATTTGGCAAATATACAGTGAGCGTCTACAGTGCGACTGGTCTGTAGCAGGGATAGAATGGGCAGACTCAAATCTAATTTTGCATGACTTTGTGTTGTCCTCCAAGTATGCCATGGAGACATGGCACTTGAGTTTGGCTCAACACTATGACATCCAAGGCATGTCCTCTCTTGACTCTCAAGATCACTCACACTGCAGTATTGTGGGCACATGTTCATTCATAGTGGCTTCATATGGTCTTGAATGTGGGTGTGGGGAGAGCTGAAGCCCAAAAGGGTTAAAAATTAAGGAACAAGTTGTATGAGCTTCAGCCCACTCCCAGAGAATTCCTCTGCTGTTTGTTTGTTGCCTTGGGTGACCATGTGCCCTTTAACACATCCTGGGCCCTGCTGAGCCCACCACCTGCCAATAGTTGCCTGTTCTCATTCTCTTCCTCTCTCTCCTCCCTGTGACCCCTCTATAGGTCTTTTATATATCCTGGTCTGTCTCCCATGCTTCTCACCTCCTACAGAAGAAGATTGGGCTTTAATAGACATTAGAACCCTTTCTTTCATATCATTCATTGAATGGATATTTCTTAATTTCTATCTATGAGCCAACACCTGTTCTGGATATTGGGGATAACAGTGAACAAATTAACAAAGCAAAAAAAACTCTTCACCTTCATGGAATTGATGTTTGATCTAGAGGATACCGATAATAAACAAATAAATAATCACTCTTTGTAGTATGTCCTGTGATAATGCTATGGTGAAAAATAAAGCAGAAAGAGGGATAGAATGTGCTGAGCAAGGGAGGGGCAGATTGTAATTCTGAAAATTTTTCCCTTTGATAAAGCAACCATGACAGGCCTCAACTGCAACTGAATATATTTGCTCTGGTAGGTGTTCAGGAGTTGTGCCTTCGTTCCAAAGGAAGTGTTGGCCATGTATTTCTGGTACCAGAGATTCAGGGTCTATAAATCCAAAATGTTTCTGAAGGAGGGGACAGCTCTGTTTCTCTCTGGTCAGTGGTTTGGGTCAAGGCCCATTTGATGCCCTTGGGTAGACACCAACCTTACCAACTTGACCAGAGGTCCATCCTCGCATCTCAGGTAGGTCCTTGAGAGAGTATAAGACCTGAATACTGCATAAAGTCTCACAGACCTAGAAAAGTCTTGGATCATTTTCAGACAGGAATACATTGGGTAGAATGGAAAATCAGACTCTTAGAGGTTAGGTGAGTAGAAGACAGACTTTAATGATCAAGGACCCTGAACCTCCTCTCTACTGGTGTTGCAGGGAAAACTTTTTCTATCCTCTGTAAAAATATACATATATTTGTCAGCAACTGGAAGAATATATAAGAGAGGGGATCCAAAAAAACCCAGAATTTATTCATTAAAATTGTGTATTTTTTTTACATGTCTAAACTTCAATCACCTTCAAAGTACTCTCTCTTTGACATTAAACACCTATCAAGACACTTTTTTCACTGCTCAAAACAGTTTTAGAGCTCAAGAATTTTGATGCCTTTGAGTGCTTCTGCCATTTTTTGTGGCATCTCTTTCTCATCAGCAAAACATTTTCCCCCTTTGAGGACTTTTTTTATCTGGGAAAACAAAAAGAAAAGTTGCTTGGGGCGAAATTGGATGAATAAGGAGGGTGGAACATGGGAGTCATCATGCCATTTTTGGTCAAAAACTGCTAAACACTCAGCATGGTAAAGGCAGGTGCATTGTCATGGTGGAAGAACCAGTCACCTGTTTGTCACAACTTGGGGCGTTTCTTCTGTAAATAATGACACAACCTTCTCAAAACTTCCAGATAAAAACATTGGTTGACCGTTAGATCTACAGGAACAAATTCCAAATATACTACAAGGTGCCTGCCCTCCAAAAGAGAAGTCCGGTCTTTTCCAAGTTCCACCTAGTATATTTAGCTATGCTCAGGTTTTCACTTCAAGTTTTTTTGGTTCAGGTTAGTCTCAAAAGGGCCAAGTCATGGCGAGTTCTGTTTCCCTGACAAAACAGGCCAGGCCTCCATGACTTGTTCAGGTGAGAGGGTCTCTACAGCAGGCCCAGAAGCAGGCTGGGAAAAAGAAGAGGACAACCAGATCAGGGTCCCCAGTTAACCCACTTAAAGATAAACTACTGGGGAAAAAAAATAAAAATGAATAAATAAACAAATAAATAAGATAAACTCCTGGATTAGAGCTTGTGAAGTGCCCTGGGTAGGAGTCCTAGATCATGGAGAGAGGGGCACTGAGGTAGTCAGCTCAAATGAAGATACAAAAAAATGTTCTTGGTAAATATTTGTTAAAAGCTGAAGAAAGGGGATTTCTTCAAGAGCAGTGGTAGGCAAAGAAAGGACAAGTAGAGCTGAAAACCAATAGGGACAGAGATGTCAAATAGTGTCTGGTGGATTTGTTTCCTAGGGCTAATTTCTGAGGGTAAATTACCACAAATGTAGTGACTCAAAACGACATAAATTTATCCTCACAATTCAGGAGTCCAAAATCAAGGAGTCAGCAGAATTGATGCCTTCTGGGGGGTCTGAGGGAGAATCTACTTCATGCCTCCCTCCTGGCTTCTGGTGGCTCCAGCTTTCCTTGGTTTATAGTTACATCACCCCAATCTCAACCTCCACCTTCACATGGTTTTCCTCCTATATCTCTGTGCCTGTGTGTCCTAAAGCTTTTTCATTCTTTCGTGAGGACATTGGACATTGGATGTAGGGCCCACTCTGAATCCAGAATACCTCAAGATTCTTAACTCTATAATTCTAAGGTACATATTTTCAAATAAGAATGCATTCATAGGTACCAGGGATTAAGACTTGAACATTTCTTTTTGGGGGCCACTATTCAAACCACTATATTGAGGCTAGTCTCTAACAATAAGATCACCTATTAAGTCTGATAAGAGTATGGGCCAAAGAGAAACTCTTCTCATTCTTATTCTTCAGCTATGTGAGGAAATAACCTGAGATCCACTTTTCTATAAATAGTCAGATTTTAGATGTAAGCCATCTACAACCACATGCTGAGCAACTGAGTCTGCATAGATCCATTTTTTAAATAAAATACACATAAAATATATGCCAAATGACCCTTTTAGCAAGTGTGATGCTACATGTCTTCCCAAGTTATAAATCAGTCCTCATGGATTACAGTTTCAAAAGTGACGAACATGGAACTTTACCTCTGTCACTGTGGCTATTACTAGCAATGTGAAGCAGAAGTAGTGAAGGAATAATGTATGCCAACACATTTCATAGTTAAGGTGATACCTTACAGAATTTAATTCATACATATATCATCATGTGACTTGACCTCTTGGTACAATGTCTACTGAAGCAGAATTTTTAAATATTTTCATCTTTGTGATAAATTTCTTTAAAAAAAATTAATGCATGTAAAATCATTCTTACTTTATGAAACTGTATGTTAAAGGAGAAGAATGATCAGATTAGGAACCAAAAGAATGGACAGCACTGCCAAGCAGATGGCCATTGTAAGGTCTCCATGGATCTTGTGCAACTTACTATCCTTTGTAAGCCAGGGGAAAGCAAACTGCCAAGATGTCTACTAAGTTCTATGTCAGAATCATACCCTGAGCAACTATGTCTTAGAGTCTGAGTGCATTAGCAATTTCAAGGGCCAAACTCTGGTCTTCCCACAGAGTTGAGGAGTTTAGAAGGGGAGAAGAGGAAGATGACAAACCTTTGGTAGCTCCTTCCAATTGTCTTTCCCATATTGCTGCACAAACTTGCTAACTAGAAGTTTTTGTCAAATCAAGCACCAGTCGGGTCAGCCCTTTCAATGATGGGAGGGTACAGTGTAAAACAAAGTCGCAGTTACCACTAGTTTCTCTCTAGAGCAGGGGAAGAGAAACCTTCCTATGGATATACAAAACAGAATTTGAAAGGTCCTTAGGCCATTGTACTTTTCTCAGTCCAGTAACCTCCCTAGTCTACCATGGCTGTCATGGTAAAGTAAAAATGAGAAGAATGAGATTATTTTCTGACAAGATTATTATAATCCTAGAGGGGACAGCTCCAACTTCCAGGATAAAAGCAATTCATTGCCCTCTGATTTATCCCTTCATCTACCATTCAGCCTTACCAGTTTTCATGCCAAAGTAAGTTTGGAATGAATTTTTCATTTAGCTAAATATATTCCTGAGCCTTAGGAAAGTACCCTTGTGAGACATACCACCAATCCTGGTATCCAAGTCTTCAGAGCAGATGACATGGACAT
Organism: Carlito syrichta; assembly: GCF_000164805.1. Classification (NCBI taxonomy): domain Eukaryota; kingdom Metazoa; phylum Chordata; class Mammalia; order Primates; family Tarsiidae; genus Carlito; species Carlito syrichta. Next base: position 38,782 of record NW_007055579.1, on the reverse strand, counting down.
TGGCAGGGACCGTATATGTATGCGTATGTGTGTTGCGGAAAGAGAAAGATGGGAAGAAAGATACATGGAATTAACAAAAATTGAATCTTACTTTCCAGGCATATGAATATTGCCTGGAAGATAGAAAAATGACCCTGGGAGCTTAACAGTTAACCCTCAACAACCAACATGTATAATATCAACAACCTACCTTTGTTTTTGCCATTTACCCCGTTAGACAAAAAACAATAATCCAGATTTATTGCAGGCAGTAATATTTAAAGCCTTCAAATACACTTCTAAGTTCCTTCTATTTTCAAATTCGACTGGCCAAGTTCCAGGAGAGGAGTCTTATTGACTAAGGTGTATAGTACAGGGATCATCCAGAACTAGAGAAATTCGTATTCTCTAGCAAGGCAAGCTTACCTGATCTTTAACTGTGTTCATCTAACCAGTCCTTAAAGTGGGGCTAAGTTAGACTTATTGTGGTAGGCTGATCAGTAAGTCACCAAACAAAGATTTTCAGGCACTCTCCTTAGACAGAATCCTTCTAGGCCGAGGATGGCCTAGGAGTATGCTTCATCTGTTCAGAAAAGGTTTACAGAGATGTTATTTCCATAGACTTGGGAGCAGAAATTGTTGATTATTATTTTACAATAATGAGAGAACTAGCTAGGAAAAAGAATTACACCTCAGCGGAACAGTTCAAACTGGAGTCAGCATGGCCTTTGGAATTTCCACAGGAAATCATCAAGTGATATTATTAATAACCAGAGGACTAAACTTTCCTGAGTAAAAAATGTTAATTCACATGATAGGTTTAAAAAGGTTTGATATTGTCATACATCTTTTTAGAAAATTGGAAAATGTCTAGGACTTATTTCAGGTGCTTGGTTTAAAAAATCAAGATTTAAAATGTGTGTATGCATACCCAAATACATACAACTAGCTCTCCTAGAGACTAAGACTTCAAGCTCTCTAAGATATTTTGATAGTTGGGAATTTTTCAGTAGGAAAGTTCATGGTTGGTTAAGCTGAGTCATTTATGAATAATAGTAGAGCTTCAAGTGAAGTAAAACTTCTTTGCAATTCAAGAGGTGATAGAGTCTTCAATGAACCTATGCTTTGTGTTCAACTTCTAGGAAATACTGGCTTAAAGGAGGAGATTAATCTATATTAGGGAGTACGTGGAGGGGAGGAGTGAATCAGTTATACACATCACTAACCTATGCTAAGCAAAGCTTCACCCTCAGTTCCCTAGCCAGTTGTTTTTGAAAATAATGAAAAGGAAGCATGTTTTTGTTTAATACTTAAAAAAAAATCAAAGACTCTTATTAATGAAGAGTATTAAAAGTCTGTTAAGTGAAAGGAAAATAGAATACTTTTTATTTATTCCACTGATACCTATAGAGCACCCCCTTGTGCTGACTACTCTGTCAGATAACAGATGCTCAATGGAAATTAAGGTACAGACTTTATACTCATGGAGTTTGTAGACTAGTAGGCGTGATTGATTAATAAACAAAATTGCAATGTGATAAGCTGACACTCTATCTTTCCTTGAGTAAGAACAGCCCACTATCCACAGGGGTGGGCCTTAACAGCCCTATTAAAATATAGGACTGTGTCCCCCATCCTTAGTGATTGTTTCAAGGAAAGGCACTCAATTCCAAACGGTGAGTCAGAATCTCTTTCTTGTCTTCTAGGATGAAAGTTGAGAAATAAAATGCTAGTGTAACAGAATGGATTGCTTGAACTAAATAAATGTGAACGGGGGCCAGTAGAGGAGAGGTAGTTGATTTGGTATCAGCACTTCAGATACCAAATATGTGGGGTTTTTCCTCACACCAACCAATCTTCCAGTTCTCCAATTCTCTGAATACCAAATGGTTGTCTTATAATTCAGTTCAATTCTCACAAATAACCCCATAGGTTAAGAGCTTTGTCCCACAAGACTACCCTCACTGCAGATGTCAGTCACAAGTATTGGTTACATAGGGCATCTATACTTTTGTCTGACTTGGGTACAAAGTCTGTGGTTGCCACAACCTCCTCCTAAGTTTTGATAACTAACTGGAATTGCTCAAAGAACTCAGGAAGATACTCTACTTACTATTACCAGTTTATTATCAAAGATAAAACTTAGGAGCAGCCAAATGGAAGAAATAACTTAGGGCAAGGCGTGGGGCAAAGGTCAGGAAGATTCCATGGGCCTTCTGAGCATGCCATCCTCTTATCACCTTCATGTGTTCACCAACCCAGAAGGTCACCATGCCCCATAGTTTAGGGGTATTTATGGAAGTTTTGTTATGTGAGCATGACTGATTAAATCATTAGCCATTGATGATAACTAAATCTCTAGCCCTTCCTTCTCCCTGGAGGTTGGGGGGTGGGCGTGGGAGGGAAGGTGAGGTGAAAGTTCTAACCTTTAATTATGCTTAGTCCTTCTGACAATCAGTCCCCATCCTGATCCTATCTAGTGGCCCACCAAGAGTGGCCTCCTTAGAACAAAAGACATTCCTACCACCCAAGAAATTCCAAGGAATTTAGAAGCTGTGTGCCTGGAACATGGGGACAAAGACGAAGTATATATTTATCACATGGAGACATCTAACAAAAATTTGGCCTTCAGAGAGAAAGAGGTAAGAGGCCTAAAAAGAGAAATAGTATGGCTGGGTTCAGTGGTTTAGCCTGTAATCCCATGCTTTGGGAGGCCGAGGTGAGTGAATTGCCTGAGCCCGCGGGTTCGAGATCTGCCTGGGCAACTTGGCGAGACCTCATCTCTACAATAAATCAAAAATTAGCTGGGCGTGGTAGCGTGTGCCTGTAGTTCCCCTACTTGGAAGGCTAAGGCGGAAGGATCGCCGGAGCCCAGCAGGTAGAGGTTGCGGTGGCCGGGAGCAGCCACCACACTCCAGTCTGGGTGACAGAGTGAGACTCCAACTCAAAAAAAATAAAACAAGAGAAATAGTAGCAAGATATTGCAAGACTCCAAGATGGGAAGAGAAAGAGACCATGCAATCAGTAGTCCCATTTTCCAATGGTTTTCCAGTCATCAAATTGGTTCCTACTTTTCCTGAGGCACTGTTGTTCAATTTTGCTTCAATTACTGTGAGGATACTCCAGCCTGTTTTTGGAGATTTTTTCAGTTTGCCTTGTATAGAATGTGGTTCTATTCATTATTACCCAAAGTATCTGGACTAAGACATATTTCTATGGGGTAAGAATATGAAACATGATGTTATGGTATCACCCAGGAAGAAAGACTAGCTCAGTCTTATAGGATCACAGAAGGATCCCCTAGCGAAGTATTATCAGAGCTGTGTTCTAAAGGAGCATAGATTCAGCCAGGTAGAGAGCAAATGTTTTAGGCAAAGGTAACAGCATCTGCAGAGTCCAGGGGCTAGAGAGCACAGCGCATTTTAGGAGGTGAGATAGGTTCTATGTGGTGAAGTATAGGTAGGAGCCACATGTATATTTTATGAGAGGAGAATATCAATGTTAAGAGGTAACTCTTTCAGGTCATTGGAAGAATTCATTTCCTTGCAACTATAGGATTCATAGCAACTTGTTTCTTCAAAGGCAGCAACACAAGAAAAGAGAGAGAGGCTGAGAAAGAAAGAGAGAGAGAGAGAGATTGAGAAGGAGGAACAGAGAGAGAAAGCGAGAACACTAGCAAGATAGAGTCCTATACAACATAATGTAGTCAAGGGAGTGGCATCACTTTTGCCATATTATATTGGTTAGAAGCAAATCACATTCAAGGAAAGTCCATTACAAAAAGGCATAAACTTTAGGAGTTGAAGCAATCTTGAAGTGTGTTCATATTTTAACCCTGCTGAATGTCCCTACTTAGTCCAATTATGAATAAAAAGGTGGGCTGCACAACTTGGATGGATTTAGAGTCTATAATACTCAGTGATCTATCACAGAAACAAAGAACAAAGTACCACATGTTCTCACTCATAAACAGACCCTGAACATTTACCACAATAATACAAGAAAGGGATTGGCAGTAGTGGGATACTCCCAGGGGAAGGGGGAACACAATATCAGTAAGGGTACCTGATCACAAATAAGGCAAAGTAGAAACGCAAGGGAAGACCAAATTCTACCTGTACAATGTCCACTTGTAGATTTAATCCTGAGTTATACCCCACATCTGTAAAATAAAATTTTTAAAAAGAAAAGAAAATGTGGGCTGCATAGCAACTTCTCTGGCACAATCTATTGTCCTATTATGAAGGAACTTTGATTTGGAGAAAATTCTAGGAACTGAAAAATCTACTAAAAAATATTTCCAAAGTGTCAGCAAGTATTATGTACTCCGCTTTACCACAAATATTGCATCTACCACATCATCTTGTGGTCAAGGGCAATATTATGATTCAGAAAGTGTATGGTTAATTAAATTATGCCATGACATGTGTAGAAGGCTTTTGAAAACAAATACTCAGTCAACTTCTGCAACATATTTCTTGAATGTTTAGTGATTAAAACATCATAAAGACTTTTTTCTTCAGCTTACTGTTACATGTGTGATTTTTCTCTTCATTATACTATATCCGTATTATTTGTATTAAACAATATTAGAGGCAATATCTACCTGTGTTGAATGTGTTTTATATGATGCATAGTATATTAGGGAGTTTAGGTCTCTAGTGCGTGCCATCTGGTGATTCAGAGACATGTGTATGAATAAACAGTGACTCTGCTGATTACCTACTTGCTATGTGCATTTAATTAAGTGCACAAATTCCTACAGGCATGTGGTTAAAGGGGCTTTGGCAGATTTCCCCTCTGGAGGATTTGGCTCTATGTAGCTAGAACTCTCTCTAGCACTGGAATTTTAAAAGTACCTGCATTTGTAACAATAAGTAGTGGTTGAATATCACAGAGGCTTTCATCAACTTAAATTTCAGTTTACAGCTCAAACACTTAACTCATCTTGAAACAGAATATTGTTTGTGAAGGTGCACTATATCTGTTCACTTCATACAGAATTAATATTTACAAACACAAAAAATTTGAACACCACAATTGAAAGTACCAAAACAACTTGTACATGAAATTTTAGCCTTTCAGTAGTTGTTCTGTTCTTCAGTTATATGACTTTGAATTACAAATCAATTCAATGAGAATGGTATTTAAGAATAAGCCCTGAAAAAACCAAATAAACAAAAATTGTTTTTAATATAGCAACAAAAGCATGGTATGTTAGAATTCAATTTAAAATATTTCAAGCTAAACTTGAGTGTGTGTGTATTTAGTTTGTGTATTTGTTTCAATAGGCACATTTACTAGTAGAGAGTATTGAATTCCATTTGAGGCAGTACGGGCAAAGAGCACAGGAATGAGGACCAGGAAGAAATTGGTTCCAGATCTGGTCCTCCCAAGCTTTCTGATTTGGGGAGAATATTTCCTGGGTCTCAGTTAAGCCCTAACAATTGGATTCCCTGAAAAGATGCAAAATAAAAGTAAGTATAAATAAGACACATTGAATGTCCTATCTGACTTGATCTTTAGACATCAGGATATCTATGTGACTAAAATCTTTACTTAACTTCTCAGTAACCTTTTCATGATCAGCAAAGAGTAGAGAAGAGGGTCATGGCTGTGGCAAAGCCCCTCAAGCTGTGAGCAGCTGAATAGGTCAGAGTGGTGGCAGCGGGATCACGATGTCCTCCACAGTGCACAGATATTGATCGGTTAGTTGTTGGCTAAGAGCTCTCTGTGAAAAAGCTGCAGCTACAGCTATAGACCCCAACCATGGCATGGTAAGGGGCTTACTAAGAGAATTGCCAATTAGACTGAAGAATAGAGAGACCGTGAATTTATCCTTCCTTCTTTCAGATTACAGTTAGGTGGAGATAAGATCTTCTTGTCTTTGGAAGAGACTGTAATTGGAAATCACATAACTTAAAATGTATATATGATGCATGCATTATTCCTGGTGCTTCATCTTGCTTGAGAGAATGGAACCCAGAACAGATACCCATAATGTTTTACAGACAGTTCAGAAGATGACAAGCACTGGATGTGCCAGAATATCATGTTATCTATAAGTTATCAGATGTCATCCTTGAATGCCAAATATTGGTCCTCAAAAAATGTATTGTTGTTGTCGTTTTTTTTCCTCTTAACTCCTATCTCTTTCCTGCTTATTACCACAAAAGTAGGAAATACAGTGTCTGCATTTGCTGATCCATACCCTGACCTCACAAAACTCATTTCTTATTCCTTGTAACCAGACTTACCTTCATCTTCTTGAAAATCCCCCTAATCACAGAAACCCACTGCTTCCCTCCATAGTCATCCTCCTTTCTTGCTCTGCAGATATAACTTTGAGAGCACCTCCTCCTCTTAGCAAATCTTCTCCTCAGGCTCCCACTCAACAGGCCTCCTGCCTCTTGCATTTTCCACCACAAACTTCATTAGATGGGGCCCTCCCCCAGCATTGCTCCTTCCCTCAAATTCATCATGTTCCTGGCTTTTACAAGCGTCTCTCCTTTTCTCTGGCTAGACTCTGTTCCTTCATAATCTCATCCACCTTCCTGGGACTAGAGCCTTTTTTTTTCCCCAGATGACTCAGAAATCAATCCTGCCCTTTCACCTGCACCTTAACCTACCCTCCTTTCCAGGCCCCTGAATGTACAGCTGGTGCCTAAAATTCTGTGCATGTAAAAACGGAAATCTCAATGTTCCTCTTCCTCCTGTCACACTGACTCAAACCCCAGTATTTTGGTCTTTTTTCTCTAGTTTTCTGACTGCTCAGAGGCCAGGAGAATGTGCCTAAATGGCTTCTGATGGACCAAGGGCATCAGGACTTCTCTGTGGAATTATTGCCCAGGCCCAGCTGAGGCATGGGGATACCAGTGAGGCCACTTTTGCAGAGAAGCTAAAAGGCTCCCCAGTGGCTTTGCTAGATCTTGCTTAAACTGCAGTCAAGGAAACTTCCACCAACTTTCCCTCTCTCATTCACTCCCGGTCTCTCTCAGCTTCCTCACTTCACAAGAAAATCCTTGCATGTTTAACCTTGTCTTAGCATCTGATTCTCAGAAAACCCAAATGAATTCAAATTCTCACCCAGAAAAACCACTGACTATCCTAGCAATGATTTGCAGAGATATCATCTTCTTTTCTATACACAAATATCTATGAGTTTGCTAGAGCCACTGTAACCAAGTGCCACAGACTGAGTGGCCTAAACAACAGAAGTTTATTGTGTCACAGTTCTGGAGGCTGAAAGTCCAAGATCGAGGTATCTGTAGGGTTAATTATTTTGGAGTTTTCTGAGGAAGAATCTGTTCACGTTTCTTCCTAGCTTCTGGTGACGGCCAACAGCACTTGGTGTTTCTTGGAGATCCATTGCTCCAATCTCTGCTTCTGTCTTCACATGGAGTTCTCCCTGCATGTGTCTTATACATCTTAACTAAGATATGTGCAACTACTAAGATCTGTTTCCCATTGTTACCTACCAATTCCATCCAGATTCCTTAATGGGCCATTGGAGGCTTTCTGAGATTTAGTTCCAATCTCTCTTTCTGTCCAAATGTCCCACAACTCTAACTGACACATCCTAGTCTAGTTAAGCCAGACTATTCTCCATTTCTAGAATGTTCCCTGAATTTTCCCTCATCTTTGGTCTTTATCCCCTTACTCTCACCCTTTTAAATTCCCTTTTCTCTTCTTGGCTCTATTATCAAAACCCAATCCATTTTCCAATCACATCAACTGCAGTCTTGTTCAAAATACCCACAGGTAGAACTGACCTTTGTCATTTCAGGATGTCTATAGTACCACAGACTGCTTTTTGTTTTACTATTTGTGTATGCCTTTCCTCCAAACTGTATATTTCTTAGAGATCAGAATAATATCTTTTTAGATTTTTTCCCCCCAAAACTTTACTTGTATAAATACACACCAGATGCTCATTTAAAGCTTGTTTAAATAATTAAATAAAGACAAATAAGAGAAAAAAATACTATTTTTCAAAGATTGTGAATTCATTGGAAGTAATGTCCAGGATGTGGTAGGCAGTCCTTCAGAAAAGTAGAAAGGCTTCTTGGAGTCTGATGAATAAAAGTGACACCACTGAAGAAGACTGATATGAAGTGGATGTTGTGGACATGAAGGGAGATGTTGACTGAGCAGTGGTAGCACAGAGGACAGCAGGAAGAACATAAATCCTACCCTGTTCTGGCTCTGCAGGGGAGGAAGTGAGCAAATGTGTGCCAGTCTTTCATGTCCCCACAAACAAATGTGATTCTTTTTCTAGAGTCCCTCCTTTGTGCTGGGCACTAGGAGTAAGCAAAACGGAGAGAATGAAGAAATACATTTTGGTCTAGCTTGTTATCGGGAAGTGAGAACAGGGAGAGGTCAGCCTGGAAGGCAAGGACCACTAAGCCATGGCCCTGGTCTGCTTTTTCAGCTTTCCTTCCCACTACTTTCATATGAGAGATTCCTGTTAAAATTGGCTACCTCTTGTACCCAATAGAGATTATTTGGTGGGTCTCACTTTGCATATGAATGACCCGGTATATCACACTCCTCTCTCCAGAATCTTCCCCTGCACTTGAGTATGCTCTAACTTTTCTCCATGAAACCTTTCTAGCCAACCCCAGGTAGCACACCCTCTATAGCACTGAATTTGTACCTCTCTTGTGACCACTGTTTCTTTCTCCTTGATGTGTGTGTGGCATCTTTTTCTCCTAGACTGTGAGCTTCTTAAGCACATCAATATTGTTTTATAAGTATCTGATTTCCATACAATGCCTAGGTCTTTTATATACAGTAGGAACTCAGTGAACACCTCTTGAATAAATTAATTAATGGATCAGCTAAGAATATTTTCAGGGAGTGGTAGAGGTGACTTTTGCCTGTAAACTGCTGCTTCTTCGTTTCTTTGATAGGGAATCCCTATCAGCTGTGTTTTATGTTTCACTATATCTTTATAAAATCTTTCTTGCCCTTCATAAGACTTAAGAATTTGAAATAAAGATTTGTCTGAATTTGAAATATAAGAATACTGCAATTGGTAGCAATTATTTATGTACTGAAGACTATAGCTGCAATAAATTTTAAATACAGTTTAATTTCTAGTGCACACTTTCTCTGCTATTCTTTCTTCTATGTTGAGGTAACAGAGCCAATGTTTTTCACTTTATAATCAATTAGCTACTGAAATTAAAAAGTTCATACAAGTTATCAACATTCTACATTTTGAATAGCTACACAATTAAAAGTATTTTTGATCAGAGTTAACCTAAAATCATGAAAACATACATGTTAGCATCACTTTTCTTAGGTCTGAGGGCCAGTAAGTTATTGTTATTGCTTCTTTCTAGAAAACTTTGAATGCTATTCCACATTCCAACTGGCTTAAACTAAGTTGGCAAAATGGGGATGGGTGGGTTCAGGTTTGGGAAGCCATACCCTCTCTGGGGTAACCTGATGTAGATTCCTTGCAAAGCATTCAATGCTTGATTCTGACCATGTTTTGTTCTGCTTAGAAAAAACAATTAAAGAGTGTGTTTTTGTTTCTTTCAGTTTCCTGTTAACATTCTTTTCACTTTTGCTTGCCTGTGGTTATATGTTATAGTGATTTAGGATGAAATTAACTTATAGGAGTTTTTGCAACAACATGGTGCTTTCTTGTTGAAGGCATGCTCACTCCTTACAAAAGTCCCTTCATGCCATAAATAAATTAAAACTTGTTTTTCTTCTAAAAATTTAATGATGTTCACTCAGAAAATACTGTCAATGCAGGGGCTAGGATAATCTAAGAACTACTATAATTGTCTTTAGATGATGACATCTTAATCCCTGTATTTCTTTCTTCTTTTCCTAGGTAAGTGGTGTTTTCTCTTCGTTGCTTCAGGGAGTGTTGATTGTCTGGTAAGTGTTCATTTCGCTGTAGTACGTAGTGCTACTTCAAAACTGCATTGCCTGTGACAACCAAAAGGCAAACCAGAAAGCACAAGCGGACTTTGGAAATGCTTTATATTGGGAATGTTTGTGTGTGTTCAATCTTTTTTAGATGATCTTTTTTCTGAGATTTTACTTTGGAGTTACAACACACTTTGTTCTCAAGTCTGGAAAAGAGCCCAAGGGCTGATTAAGTGTTGATGAAAACTTGCCTTCCATAAATTCTTTTTACGTGGATTTTCTTTTCTTTTTTCTTTTTTATCTTTTACTTCTTTCTGCCGTTATTGAAATTTTTTTAATGCCCTCCATTCATATTTTGATAAAACCATAAAACTCCAGATGGAGGCATTGTACTTAAGTTTTTGCTACTTGTGTTTGCTGTGTTACTCCGGTATTTTAACTATCTTGTTAACTACCAGGAACCTACTTTAATCTTCTGTTCTCCTTGTCCTGTGTTGTAGTGGCTTCATCTGTATAGTATTAATGGTGCACTGGTACTCGGCACAAGATTGTGATTAAGTCCTACTTCACAATAACATTTTTATTAAGTACTGAAACAAATATGTTCCTATCTTTCGAGTTATACTGCCACAGACACATTATGTTATGAATTTCTTTCTGCAAATTCGTGACTGAGAGTGGCATGCTGTTGATACCAAGATTTTTACTTTAAAATAATGGCCAAGGAGCTATCCAGAAAGGAAATGAATTGCAGGAAAACAAACAAACCATGTGTCCTTGGATTTGTAAATAAAATTTCATAGTCGAATATATACAACATCTTGTAATTTTATTTTTATTATACTTGACTCTTCCACTTTTTTTAAGCTGGCACAGAAAGTACTAGACCACATTGTCTTTTGCGCAGAATATAGGAGATTCTGTCTCCTTGTGTCTAATATGTACAGAACTTGGTTATCTTACATTATAGTTCAGATTATTGGTTTTGTTAAAAATAGTTGTTCCTTAAAGGTATTGGATGTGGTTCAATTGTGTTCTGTTATCCTCACCTTCATAATACTCATCCAAAAAAATCCTGCATTTATACTAATTCATTTATCTGACATATATGTAGTTTGTTGTGTGAGGAGACATTTATTTAAACATTTAGATCTATCTGGGTTTCTTTTGGATGAGGGGTTCTCTTTATCTTTTCTTTTTTTTTTTTTTTTTTTGCTTTTGATAATCTAACCTTAAAATGTTTTACTTGTGTTTATATGTGTTTAATAGAACATGTTTGAAGAAGAGTCCCCAGAGGTCAACTAAATTGCTCTTGAAATGTTCAAAAGACTATAAACTTTGCTTTAAATAACCCGCATGGGATTTTGACCCCATGCTGTTTTCAGTCCTGCAACAGAATTTTTCTATTAAAGATTCTGGATTAAAAAGATCAGAAAACAGGAGACAGAAAGATGGAAGGGTGAAGAAGGTTAGATTTCAGACTTACATAGGTTTTTCCCCAGTCTTTGAAGTCTATTCGAGACCCACAGATATGTGAACCAAGACATTATTTGAACAACTTGCTTAACAACGGACTGAATAGTGAACCACATTTTATACTGACAAAGTTACCCCGTGCTGGGAGTTTTTTATTCTTTGCCTTTGACCTTATTGGATGCCATAAATGAAATATGGTGCTGTAGGTTTGAAAAGGCCAGGGGCTACTTATTTATACCACTCCTGTGACAGGCAAAAACCAAGAGTGAACAAATACAGTATGTTTAACTCTATCCCCTTAACTCAGGCAGCAGTAATCTAAAGACACTTTGGTTCCAATTTGTAACCCCAGTTTGGTGAGAAATCTTCCTTTGTTATTTTTAAATTCTTTTCATTTTATTCAGGTAAACCATGGAGAAAAGTCAAATCTGAAGAGGTGGCTGAGTTTTATGTTCATGATAAAGAGAACCTGAAAATGCTTTATTTGATATAAAGTTCTATTTTTAACTTAAGTTTTATGATTTGTATCATGCTACTTCTATTATGATCATCTTCCACTTTGAAATAAAATGCATTAGAGTCTCTGCCAGTGAACTTAAAAAATAGCTTTATTTTTCTTATTAAAAAATTCCAATCTAGCTATCTATAACATATCATAAACATGCTAGATTTCTACTGCTGGGTAGAAGTAACTCCATGATTATGTAAGTGATAACTGTAAAACATTAAATTATATATTGTTTGAAAATGTTTATATACTACTTGCTAAAAGATACGATACTTCCTCAACATTCGATTTTTAATTATACTAGGTTCATTTTGTTATATTGCATGTCTTATATAATCCAAATATGATCAAAGATATTATAGAACTGGAGTGAATTATGAAAAGCACTGTAATGAATGTTTCTGCTCTAGTGACTTGTGTTAGCACTGTACTAATAACAAGAAGTATGATGCACCTTTGTCCTTGTGAAACTACAATATTGGTGGTTTGCCAGCCCCTTCTAAAACACAGATAGATAACAATGCAAGATGGAATGGGAAGCATGGTATGGAAAACAAGTATCTTAGGAAAAGAGGGACATTGACATTTTCACATAATTAGCTTTGTAAAGAAAACATAGGTTTTTTTTCTAAGACTGATCTGATCTTTCTATATTCTCACTGTACCAGGTGGGGGAAATTTGGACATGCTGATTAACATATCTCAATGTCTTCTAACTTAAACAGTCTTCTTGCGCTGCAGAAAAAGTAGGCAACGTTCAACTCTCTGCATATTTTGGTTGAGCGAGTCTCTGCTTGGTCTACCCCCAGCGCCCAGCCACAGTATGGCCCCTGGGTTTTGTGTTGGTTCACAAGTGAGTGCGAGTTGAGACCTGCTAAGCTGCATTAAGGTTTGTGTGTGGCATTCAGACTGCTGCCGTGAACTGTGGTTTTGCCTCTCTTGGCTTGGCATGTCCTCCTGAGGTTTAGCTAACTCATATTTGGCCTCTGACTGGTATGATAACCCTGTACCCAGGCTGCAGGGATAGTTTGTGCTGGAGAGGTCACCGCCCTCACAGCCTTCTCCTCCTTCCTGATGGGGCATGGTGGAATTTAGGGTTATCTCCCCAAAGCAGCTCAAACAGCTCAGGTCTGTGAGGGACTTTAGTTTCCCTCACTACGTTTGACCATTTGGACCTCCCAGGTTGTTCCAGGCACCCTTTGAAAAAAACTGTCTTCTCAAAAACTCAAAGAGAAAGCAGACTAAGCCTCTTCACCCTCAGCATTCCTCTTAGCCAATTTAACACTTTTGCTTGCTAAGATTTTGAAATAGAGAGCAGAGATCAACATAGCATACTGTTTCCCTTACCTCTGCATCTTTCTCTTCCCACAGTCCCTCTGGAAGGATGTTCTACTTTCTTTACCTCATCTCCTAAGATCTCTCCTCCTGGCATGTAAGAAGCGATAAGAGCTAGTAGCCAGGCTTGTCTCTCAATATGCTAAACGAAGGTAAATAGGACTTTGAAAAATTCTTTCCTCTTTCATTTCTGGACTTCATGACTGACTGTTCACTCAACTCCATGATTCTATTTGATCATCAAAGGCTGAACATTAACCCTTTCTTTTCTGTCTCCCTCCCTTCTTTGCTTCCTTTCTTTCTACTACCACAGCCTGAATGAGCGATTCATGTACACAGAAAGCACACTGAAATATCTACCATACTGTGCCCCTTCAAGAAGATTGGTGTAGGCTGAGGGGGATTGTGTGTTTGATCAGCAGAGGAGACTATCTGACTGTGTTTACTCTATTTGATGGCTTATGTCAGAGGCATAGAGAAGGACTGGGATTAGACCGAAGGGGAATTTGGATGAATAGCCAAAGCATTCAATCATAGAGAGCCACATTCCCAAAGTCGTTGTGGCAAAGCAGTAGTTTGATAAGATGCTCTGAGAGGTACAGTGCGAATCTATTTGGGATCACGATATACCATATGCCCCTCTTGGAGACTCATGCTGTATGTTAGCATATTACTATTTCAGATAATTTCTGCCACATAGGAACACATATAACACCATTTAGCCTATGTAGACCATATTTATGCAACACCTATTAACAATCCAGAAAATCTTCTTTGAGAACTGCTACTGGGGTGGTGATAAAGTTAGGAATTGGTTTTGGTGAGAACTAACATAAAGAAAGTAGGGCTTTAGGAACTTCATTCTATTTTTATTGAAAACTGATTATGTCCAACACACACTGTGATTCATCAGTCCAAAAAAGATGAATTCCAAATGAATTCTTGAGGTTTTAGAATTTCTCAAAATTTCTGTCTCTCTAGTTAAGAAGTATAAAATGTCAGCTATTCATAGTTAGTTCACTATATAGTACAAATACAATAATCTGCTTTTATTTGGCATATCAAGATACTTAAAGAAGTCACCTTCTCCAAAAATAATATTTTATAGTAAATGGCTACTATATTCCTGTACTGGGCAAGTCTGATATATTAATGGAATTAATAGTGATGAATATCAATACTTTCAACATAGCACCAAGATATTCTAAAATATTTGTAGGTGATTTTGCTTAAACTAAGCCTGTTTGGTGACCTTTGAAAGAACCTATGTTAAATAAAACTTGGAGAGCCCTACATTTCAATTTATAATAAATTATCTCCTTTTTAATTGAAAATATTACAACTTTTATGTTAATCATAATAAAATGCCTCAGAGGACTTTTTAAATTATATTTTTGTGGCTTGACCAATTTTATGTTTTAATTTTTAATTTTTCTCCTGCTTTCATATAGTATTCTTCTTTTTTAATATGCTTTTCACTGAGTACCTAAGCATATTCAAAACCTTCAACAGTTGATGTCAGTCATGCTAAAGGTCAAGATCTCTCCAAATTCTTCCAATTCCAGTTTAGTTTATTTGTCAATAATGACTTTGTTCTCTTTTTAAACATATAGCCCACTTTGAAAAAAAAATGCATATATTTAAGTCTTCATAAATCTTGGGAGACCAGTGTGAATATCTTTGTTTTGCCAAAGGCTGTTTATTCATCTACAACTTCTCTTGTTTTTTGGATTTTTTTTTCTTCTTTCTTCCTTTGGTCATTTCTATCTAGTCATTAACTATCTAACGACTTGTCAGGAAAAATAAATGGATATGAAATTTGAAGGTAAACATTTGTAAGGGAAAGCTAAAAGGATCATGAAATGTTAGGAATGACCTTGGAGAACATCCAGCCTACTGTTCTATTTACATCAGCCCTATTTGGCTCCCAAAGCAGTTCTCTTTCTATTACATGAAATCAAGTTTTAAAGAAGTTTGAAATTGTGCATTTGAATACTATTTGGTGATTTCTATGGGTAATATTCAATTCTGCTTGTGTTACAAGTACCTATAGGTTTCAGTAGAGTAACATGCTGTCCAGGTTTATAGCCTCAGTGTGTAGTAAGTTACACCATCTAGGTCTGTGTAAATACACTCTGTGATATTCACACAATGACTAAATCACCCAACAACACATTTTTCAGAATGTATCCCCATCATTAAATGACACATGACTATATTTGATACTAACTTCATTTCAGATATATTCAGTTTCATGGGTTAGCTATGAATTTTTCCATTTACAGAGAAAATTTTATGAAATTCTAGAATTATTTAATAGAACTCTTAGTGGTAAATTCTATAACTTTGTATAGTACAGACTAAACTGATAGGACTTAGTACTGACTAAACTGATTTCTCCTGTCTGCAAAAACATATTGCAGAGATTGTTGTAATTTCATAATGCCTTATTTTAGTAATGACATTTAATTCCTCTCATTTGACATCAACAAACAGTAAGTTAGAGGTGACTTTATCCTGTTAAATTATAGGTCTTAATTTTGATTACAATTCACCCGAGAGCACTTAGCTGAAGTATTTACTTGCATTAATTTATACTATTCACACCCTAATCATAAGGAATTAAAAGACTACTTTTTTTTAATAAAAATAGTTAAATCATCTTTAAACATTTTATTACTTGCTGATAATATCTCAAGGCAATTGTGTACTTCGTTTTGTTGTCTTGATAAAGGCTAATGTTTTTGTTTAATATAAAAATTAAGGTTTCAGAATCACCATTGTGATTATTTCCTATGGAAGAATGTATTACTTTGCAGATTTTAAATTGCTCAAGGGTACAAAGAAATATTAAAAAATAATTTCATAGATCATAACAAAGCCAATGTTTTATATTGTTTTTGTGAAATATAAAATTAATTTGAGCAGCTAAGTCTATTAACATCAAAGAGTAAATCTATTTAAGTGAAAAATTATTTTCATATGTAAGCTTTTTATGAAATAATTTTATGAAAAATATTAATAGAACATTTTTCTTACCTACTGAATCATTTGCCTTATTTGAAATGTTTTCTTGGAAAGCAAATATATTTTCCGTATTACATCCCTTTTAGGTGATATTAAAAAGTCATGTATAATATTTTTGTTTTACAACCAGTGATACAGCATTTGTACAGTGATCTCTGAGGATTTTGTTCTGGATGATTCTGCACCAGAGAAGAGGTTCTAGACACAGCTACCCCTCAATGAACTGAACACAAGTGACAAATCACTGTTTCACTTCTACAGTCAAACTTATTTAATTTTACAACTAAATGCTTCAATTCCGATTATCTGGCTCCTGCTCTTGTCCCTTATTCAACTGCATTGTGGGTGGGCAGGGAGTTTGTCTTTCCATATCCCCAAGCTGCCTCCTCTTCTTAACCCATATCACGAGAGGATTCAACTACACTTGATATACAAAGTGCAGAGAACTTTAATGACCAATTTAAATTAAAAGTATCATAATTATCTGTCATTTAATCAATTATTGAGTGCCACCATCGAACGGTTCACAGATAATATTGTCTGTGTATGCATATTTTAATTGAAAAAAGGAAAAAATGTGCTTTGCTCTGTCACAAAGAAAGAAAATTTTAGTGAAGAAGGTGTGTAGAAACACTTCAAATAAAACTGAAAGTAAAACACAGGTTGTTGTCTTGTGTTTGAATTTTTGCCTGCTTGATTTTAATAAGTTTTATGTTTTTTCACAATGGAGGATTCAAAAGTGAGATTCTTTTGAAGAGTTTTAGAGAAAAATTGAAAATTACTCGAATGTGAGAAGACTTGTAGCTCAGTCTCCCAGCTGTCTACAGTCTGCCAGTTGATCAGAAGCCTTCCTGGCTCTCCTGGAAGTGGAACAATGGCCAAGTTCTTTGCATCAACTCACAGATAGCTCTTCCTTTCCTATGACCCCTAAATTTCTAGGGAAGTCTGGGCCACTTAGCATGTTCCAGATTGAAGAGAGATTTGATGATCCTTAAACACCACGCCAGTATCTTTGTGAGTTTTCTAAGAAGACAAAGCACAGACTTTTCCCCAGAGCTTACCCTCGAGAAATTTCTCCTATCTGCAACCTTCAAAGCATATTTTGTGTCTTCGTAGAAGTGTTGAGGGGAGAAGGCCAAGTTTTTCTTTTCTTCTTTCTGCTGCAATGCAAACTCATACACAAAGCATGCCCTACTCTTTCTTCATTTCCAAGGGCACAGCACGGTGGACTTGTTCCAAATCAGGGCTATGCGATTATGCTTTTGGGCATCGCCCCTCTTCTGCTCCTAAACCAAAGAATAGCAAATTCAATCTAATTGAATTCCACTGCAGTGGTTTATGTTTTGCTCAGAGAATATTCCCACTGCTTAAGTCTGGCATTTGAAGTGTACTATGAATAGTGCTGTAAGTAATGAATACCTCTCAGGACACAAATCCTTAAAATATGTGTGCAATGGGTGTTCAATACTTGTTATTCACATTTAAATATATTAAATATCAAGATTCCTAAAATTAGTATGCTATGTTTGAGGAGTTTTGTTCATCAAACAATAAAATTCTCTGTAGCTGCGATTTATCCTGACGGGTGGCTACCTCAGTATTAACATAAATTTCCCAAAACAAACCAGGTGATAAAATCTATGAGCTTTCCTCAAACCCTAGGACAAAAACAAAACATGATTACACGTATTCGGTCATACAAAAACTATCCAGCATTCACATCAACTTAATTATTTAAGAGTATTGTGCTAAAATATGTTCACTGGCAAAAAAGTCTATAACATACTAGATAAATTAACCATTCAATTAGAAATAAAATTAGAGTAGTTGCAATTATAACTTATAAAGTTATGAAATCTATATTAAATGTGAAAAAGTTTACCTACATTCAACTAATTGGTTGAATGATACGAAAATGCCAATATTCAACTGGTTTTGATTAGCAAAAATGGGTATTTTATATAGTTGAACTTAATAACCAGTAGTTGTATTGAACTGTACTGTTATAGTTGAATTTTAATTTACTGTGGTAATTATTGTTTAAATCTTAAAGAGCAATGGTTGCCACACTGTGATTTGATTAATAGTGACTAAACTTATCCCTTACACTTTCTTCTTGGGGAAAAAAAAAGGGCATCAAAACATTGTTTTCAAAATGTTCTGAAATGTTCAACCTTCCTTCTAAGTATGCTTTAGTCCCACATTCCCAGAACTAACATTCTAGAGTGTGTACTATTTTGGAAAAATCTAAGAGAAAACTAAAGGCCTTCTGAAGTTTATGTATTTTTACGGATAGCTCTTTAAATACACTGTAAAATGAAAATGTAACTCTAGTATTGAAAACTGAAATAATTACCTATGTTGAAAGGTAAGAAAGAAGTTCCTCTAATTATTAAGTCATTCAGTTACTCCTCATTGCCTTATGCGGAAGCAGCTCTGGCTTTTGAGCAAGTGAAACTTCTTTCTTACTGTCAGAATGCAATGATGTAACCAAGTCATATTAGCCTGTAAATCTGTAATTGAAACCAGAGTATTTGAAAGCAAAAGCAGTTTTGGAATATACCAGGTAGCTGGCTTTCCATTTCTGTGATGTAATATACATGACAAAATAAAATTGGGGTCATACATCCATTTTAGATAAAGACACCTATTCAATGGAAAGAAACTATAGGAATTATTTTTTAAATAATTGTAGAAATCATCATTTTCCGGAAATAGTAGAAATGTATACAAATCAAATCACCTGAGCATCTTACTTTTGCATTATGGCTTCAGCTGAACTTCTTGATAGAATTATACCTCCATTACCACCAGTTGCCTCTTCTCAGTCTTAAGTATAATTCCATTTAGGGACTCTGTTATTATATCAAAACAGAATAAAAATCTAGTTATGTAGTTCAAGAGTCTTCACAATTGGGTGCTCTTTGATTGTGCATTGTGTGAACGGCTCATCTGACTAATCTTTGATTCATCTTTATCATCTCATCTTATTTTAGCATCCTTGAATGTCACTTGCCTGGAACCAGCTGTATGAATGGTGTGTTACTAGGACTAGCACTATAAGCAGAGAGTTTTATGACTGGGGAGAGCCTTGACAATGAAGACAACTATAACTCCAAAGCTTTCGATGTCTCACTCAGTCACAAAGCCACCTCCTGGCTCTTTCTACTTTACCTTTGCTCCTCACCTCACATGCTCATAGGCGAACACTTTGTGTGTAGGTTTAGATGTAGTCTTCAGTTACCAGTTCTATAGGAATACCTGTACCAACACTATAGTTCTATTCCTACACCAACACTATAAGAATTTATTAGATATAGTAAAAGAAGAACAATGAATTGAAAGAATATACATATCGTAGCCTCCTATTAGGTAAGCACCCTAAGTACTGACAACACATTTCTTTAGCATCCTTTTAAAGGACAGATATAAAGGAAGCAGAGTATATTCCTGAATATGACACACTCCAATATCTTAGCTGTCTAAATTTTTCCCAAAAAAAATCATGGATAGTGGATTTTTCTGCCTCTAACTCTGCTTAGGTAGAATACTCAGAAATCACAAACCTGGTTGTAGTTCCTTAAAGGAGTTAATAATTCCACTCTAAAAAAAAATATACACCAAAATAGATTCAGAAGGTTTAAAGTGCTTTATAATCTCTTGGGGATTATTCACTTGTAATTTTTTATTTCTTGGACTGTCAAAGGCGGCTTTTATGAATGGAAAATGATTGCTATTTGCTGCCTTGTTTTCTTTTGATGGTGGTTTCTGTGCTGCCAACGTTACCCAGGGTTTGAGAAGGAAGAAGATTCGCTTTCCCTTTTTTCTAGATCAGTGGTTTGTTGAGTTTGAAATAAAGCAAAAAAGCTTGTCTTTTTTGTTATACTAATAAAAAGGGAAGAATGGGAGAAAGAAACTTGGACTTCATTCATGCCAAAGTGGAATGAAATGCTAATTTCACCATCATGTTATTCATGTCCGTAATGTAGGCTGCCAATATGGAAAAACTCAGTGCCTCAGGTAGAATTTTTAGCTTGAATTATTTTATATTTCTGTTGACAGTCTTTTTTCTGGATTAAATCTGAATTTTTTTAAAAAAGGAATAATGGAAACCAGGAGAAGGTAAGCATCCAACAAATAATTTGAACAGAACTGAGAAAATCATTTCTTCCATTCTTACAGTAGACATACTGTGCCCAATTCACAAATGTGACCCATCTCTTAATTCTACAGAACTATGGAATTCCTCTTGCCATTGAACTTGGCTTCTTCCTCATATAGTTTGAAAATATATACATTCAAGGATGGTGTTATTGGTGTTTGCAAGGTCCCTGTGCTGCTTCTGCACAGTAGTGAGGCTGTTAGTGCAAGAGAAGCTGCCTCTGTGCCATATAAAAATTCAATTAGAAGCTCCAGATAAAAATTTAATTAAAAGGTTATGGAAACAAAACCACCATGTGCTGGGCCTTACAATTCGCTAAACCCAGGCTCTGCTGAACCACCAGAGGCCATGAATTCCACAGGCACTGAGTCTCTTCTATGAAAATTGCCTGGCTGCTAGCAATAGACATCCTGGCCATAATGAGAAACTTGGGAGGGAAAGCATGTTTTCCTATGAATTAGTTGCTGAACAACTACTGCCTCATGAA
Organism: Carlito syrichta; assembly: GCF_000164805.1. Taxonomy (NCBI): domain Eukaryota; kingdom Metazoa; phylum Chordata; class Mammalia; order Primates; family Tarsiidae; genus Carlito; species Carlito syrichta. The sequence goes on along the minus strand of NW_007055579.1, from coordinate 17,920 downwards.
TCAAGATCTCTTTCCGGATTTTCACCTGAAATATGCTCCCAGTATGAAGGCCATAAGAAATACATGAGACTTTTAAATCTCCAGTTTGGGGGTCTCCTATGGAGAAGTCAAGCTATGGAATGCTGTTTGTTCACTGCCATATCTAAAATGTGTTTAGATTTGCGGTCCTTCCTCTCTCTTTTCCTTAGTAGTGCCTATGTTGAGCTAATTAAAATACAGTGTTTACATTTCACACTATCATCTCAAAATGTAAATAAAAAGTATGATTTCCAACCAACAGTTTTTCCAGCCGTTGTGGAGATGTCATTTGTTGAGTTACTATCCTCTACTGGGAATCCAATTTGTGCTCAGGAAGCTGAATAAAAGAATACACGCTCATGAAGAGCTCATGTTCCTTAAAACTAAAGAAATTAAAGCACACATCCAAGGTCATCCCCAGACAATGTGTCTCTGGAGTGCATCTTCTGAGGCAGTACAGACTATATTCTTTCCAAAGACCTTGATTTTCTATGAACCAAGCCACCTGGGATGAAAAGAGCTCTTTTCATCCAGGCGCTGATCTAGATTTTGTGGGGTCTAAAGTTTATGCAACTTGAGAGGCCCTCTTTAAGAAAAACAACATTAGGAATATACAATTCACAACAGGGCCTTGGAAGGAGCCCAATGCAAGTGAAGCAGATAACAGACAAACATGGCCACATATTGATTACCTGAACTGTATTTTTTCTTCACCAAAACTTGTTTTGTTGTTATTGACTCGTTTTCTGAATCAACTATTTAGACCTATTTGACCTCCATTTTTACATATAGAACATAACATTTGAAGATCAACCATTCCCAGTTGCATCATTTTTTGGAGCCTGTGTTTAAGAGGGATACAAATCAAGAATTAATCTGAGAACTTGAATAAATCTAAAACTTGAGTGAAGGTAAGGATACGCAGAATGGACATCTCCTTTGATTTCAAAATCATAAATTCATGGAACCTTGGACTTGTAAAGAAGCTTTGGTGTCAGCAGTTTTAAAAGGTCTTTTAGCTGAGCGTGGTGGCTCATGCCTGTAATCCCAGCACTTTGGGAGGCCAAGGCAGGCAGATTGCTTAAGCCTAGGAATTCAAGACCAGCCTGGGGAACATAACAAAACCTCATCTCTACAAAAAATCAAAACAATAGCCAGCGTGATGGTGCACACCTGTAGTCGCAGCTACTTGGGAGGCTAGGTGGAAAAATCACCTGAGCCCGGGGAGTAGAGGGTTTTGTGAGCCATGATCATCGTGATCATGTCACTGCACTCTAGCCTGGGTGACAGAGTGAGATCCCAACTCAAAAAAAAAAAATAAAGAAAGAAAAGGAAACTCTTCGTAGAAACACCCTCTCCCCCCTTTTTTTGGCCAAAATTAGTGCTATGCCGAGCCCTTACATTAGACAAACAAGCAAGCAAAAAACAAAACAAAACCAAAAAAAACCTCAACAACAAACAGAAGCAGAATTGCTTTGGTTAGAGCTGAAGGTTTGGAGCTCTCAACCCACTGAGCAGCCCCCACTGACTTAATCTTATATGATCCCAATGGCATCTGTAGCCCCTCAGAGGTTGCAGAACACAAGGTGGAAAACTCTGATCTAGTTCTTTGCCCTCTTTCTGTCATGGAAGAGTCCAGCTGCTGCTTGAACATTATATATAACAAGAAACTCACTCCCTCCCTGTCATCCTATTCCATTTGTGAACAAGTCTGAATGCTACAAAGAAATTGGACACATTGATGCAAACCTTTGTCCCTGTGACTTCAATCTTACCTTACCTTTTCAAACTCTAAATCTCTCTTCCACGTGACAGCAATTTTGATTTGGAAATTGACAGGTGTACTGTCTTCTTTTTCTAGTCTACACATCCCCAATTACTTTCACCTCCACAGACATGACATGACATGGTTTCCAGATTATTGCTAGCTTCACCATCTCCCCTGCCTGGAATGGCTCCAGCCTGTCTTGGATGATGTATTCCAGGTGTGGACTGGCCAGTGTTGAGTTCAGAGGGTTTGCTTTCCCCACTTTCTTAACGCTGGACTTCCACAAAAGAACTTAAAGACTGGATGTTTTTTGACAGCCCAAGTTCAACATTGGCGCAAATTAAGCTTGTGATCAACAGAAGCCAGATCTTTTTTCCATCTGAACTGATGCTTATTCAGTTAACTTAAACCTCTAACAGGTTATGTTTTGAACTGAATGGATAGATTGTTTGATCTGAAAAACAAGTAATGAATATTAATATAAAAATAATTAATAAATGCACCGTGGTGCTTTTAGAATGTAAATATTTTCCCCAGTTATCTACCGTTGAGTATCATCTATAGTTTGACTATCTTATAGCAATAAAAGAAATTGAGGAATGGCAGATTTTCCTTTTTTTTTAAAATGGATTGATCAATGAGACAAATATTTATCAGATATCTATTACACCCCAGGAATCTTCTAGACACAGGGATACGCCAAAGAACCCTATGAGTCAGGACTTCCACTATTTTGAAGTATAAATTCTAGTGGAAGAGAACAGAGGTAAATGAGTTAATAAGTGAGGTCATTTTAGAGTGGTAAGAATGTCATTTCTAATTCTGTACATAGCAAATGCTTTGTGGACAGGGACTGCTTGTCTATAACCCTATTGCCCAGAAGTAAGCCACAGGATGGCTTGTATTCAGATTCCAACTCTGCCACTCACCACATGGAACTGGGCATGCCACACCACTTCTGCAAGTGTGTGTCCTCTCTCCAAAGGGAGCACAATGAGATTGACTTTGGCAGATTTTCAAAACAACAACTATACAAAAGGTAATATATAAATAAAATAATTAGCAAATAATACATTATATATAAGTAACTACAGTCCAGAAGGACTAGATGGGATAAACTAAACCTCTTGCTTCAAATTTTTAAGGCTTTTAAGACTTGTCTTAGCACATTTTAGTATCAATATTAATGATACCTATCTTATTATTCTGAGTAATATTAATAGCTTCTTTTAGTATAGCTTTTTAAGTTCTCAGAGTGCTTTAATAAACATTACTGCATTAGTTTCTCACAATCCTCTGTGATAGGTATGGTGGATATTGTTATTTTTCTTTTGCATATAAGGAAATTGAGGTTCAGAAATATTTTATGATAAGCAGAAGGTTACCCAGCCAGTAATGGCAGGGTGATCATACAGCCCTGTTTGCCTGGCATAGTCCCAGTTTATACAGGCTGGTCTAGCAAACTAGTCAGTGAATCTTTTTTTTTTTTTTTTTTGAGTTGGAGTCTCACTCTGTTGCCCAGACTGGAGG
>NW_007055579.1:9842-14584 GCF_000164805.1 Carlito syrichta | reverse complement strand
CCAAGTAGCTGGAACTACAGGCGTGCGCTACCATGCCTGGCTAATTTTTTATTTATTGTAGAGATGAGGTCTCGCCAAGTTGCCTAGGCGGGTCTCGAACCCATAGGCTCAGGCGATCCACTCACCTCAGCCCTCCAACTTTTTTTTTTTAACAGAATAAAAAGAAATATCTGGATTTGAATAACAGTGTAAGCGATTACTTTTAAGTAAGGGCTCTTATGCTGAACTGTACTGCTTCCTTCTTCTGCCCTATTCTCTTTTGCTTGTATTCACAACATACAGGCCTGTGTATGTCTATAATGTTTAGACTTATATGCATGTTCACTCATTTAGAGAACAGAGTTTACATTTTTCTCGTAGTCTTTAGCATCAGGGAAAAGTCTCAACTCAGGGGCAATTTGTCTTTTTAAATGACTTCTACCGTTGACATATCTGACCTAAAACGCCCCTCTATATGGATCTCTGAGTAGGCAAACTATTTCTAACCAATCCCTCTATATGGAGCTCTGAGTAGGCACACTATTTCTAACCAATCAAACTATAAAAGGAAGATTTAACAATATATTTTATGGTCCTAGAAGATATTCAGAGTTGGGATAAAGCAAAATCTAAGCCAAGGCTTTAAGAAGCCAGAACTGGATAATTGTAGTTATTTTCTTATGTGAAAATTTAAAAGTTGAGTGATCCGAAAATGATGGGAAATTAGTTTAAAAGCAGAAAAATCATGGGGTTTTTTTCTCAGCTTTTTCCTATAAGTCAAAAAATGTGTAAGGTTTTTCAAGAGGTGTTTTGAAAGATATTTTTAAGATTCATGAAAGATTATTATGGGCACATATGGCAAATGAGATCAAGTTTCATCCTGTGGTCATTTGTAAACATTTATTTAGTGATACACACACACTGTGTGTGCTAACCACTAGAATCTAGTTACTAGAAGCTGTTAAAGGCAGCAGTCCACGAAAACACTTTGAAGACATTATGTGTGTTTTGTGAAGAATTATTTTTGGTGTTTTGGTTGCCTCTTTGAAATGACCATAGTAACTTAAGCAAGAAACAATATTTTGGCATATAATGTAGGTGGTGGTCTAACCAAAGTGTCAGAAAGGATAGTGACAATAATAAATGCAAGCTATTAATATTATTGTTTGGGGCATCTGTCAAGTTGTATTAGACTTCAGATTTCCTTCATTAGAACATTTGAGTCATCATCAATCACATATCATTCTCAAAGGCAAGAAATCATAATGGCTATTTCTCCTATAGGACAAAGCTAAGCTTATAGAATTTAAGTCTTGTAGTGGCAGTAAACTAAGTGTTAGCAAGGGAAAGATATAGAGGGTCTTTTTTTAATCCTTTTTGGTAGGGACATTAAACAGTCACCAAACAATTGATTTTGATTTAACAGCTTACAGATCTTCATTAAAATGATTTTTACTTTTTTAAGTCCCCACAATAAAAAGAAGCTGTCTATATTTTATTGAGTCTTCAGGTAGACCTCAAACTTTCAAGAAATAATTTTACATGTATGTGTGTGAATATGTGTGTGTTTGGGTTTCCTGTCTCTTCTATTCCTTGTGGTATTATTGTAGAGTTTATCTTTAGTCTGAAAACTGGATGATTTCTATTCAAGATAATTTAACTAATTCCTTGATTCCATGCAGGGCATTATCAAGACATTTGAAACCTTTATATGCCTAAGCCTTACAGACATGCACTGGCTCATACTTTATACACATATACAGGTCTAAACATTACAGATACACATCGTCTATAGTCTATGGACACATATTAGCTTGCAGCTTTTAGACCTTAGAAGGCTATAGTTGATAGATAACCATAGGTCCATAATCATATGTTTAGGCTTACAGAGACCTATACCTTAGAGATGTGTTTAGGACTTTACCTTATATACACATATAAGCCTGCAGCTAATAGTCACATAGAGGCCTAGATCTTATAGAAAGGACCAAAAATTCCTTGATGAACATCTTAAAGGCCCAAGCACACACAGTTGAAATGTCCTTAGAATAACAGAACTTTCAAATGTACAGATTCAACATCCTGAGCTCTCTTCTCCCAGTGAATATGTGATGGACAAGAAAACTGAGACTTCAGGATTAGGCTTACGGATTTGATAACCAGGGACAAGACTCTTGAGTGTTCTGATTCAAGACCAGCACCTATGCTCTAAGTGCATAACCATAGCTGTTCTTTGAAAACAGAATATACAAACATTCAGACCATAGCATAGTGTGCTGGATTTGGAACCTGATTGGTGCTATAAACATGAGCAAGTAAATTGATCATCTATCCATATGTTGAAACTCATATGTTGAAATCCTAACCTCCGAAGTGATGTTATGGGGAGATGGGGCCTTTGGGAGCCATGAGGATAGAGCCCTCACTAATGGAATTAGTGCCCTTATTTTAAAAAAACAAGAGATCCCCTTATCCCTTCCACTATGTGAAAACACAGTGAAAAGTCAGCTGTTCATGAATCAGTAAGTGGGCCCTCATCAGATATTGATCTAGGACTTAGACTTCCTAGTCTTCAAAACTGTGAGAAATAAATTTCTGTTAACAAGCTACCCAGCTTATGGTATCTTGTTATAGCAGATGAAATGGACTAAGACAAATCATTTTTTATTTATTTTATTACAAAGATGTGGAGTATAAGTCAGGATTAAGTACACAAGTAATGCATGTGCAGATAAAGTAAGACAAATCATTTTTGTGCAGTCTCTTTTTTGTAAACCTCCCTCATGCTATGTTCCTTTATGTGCAGGTATGTAAAAATTCACCACAGTGTCAAAAGGGAATCTCCTAAGATATTCTAACACATTCTGATATTTTTGCAGTTAATACATTTCATTTAAAATTTCACTGAGGCAGATTGTTGTCTGCTTGTAATTTATTTAAATTGCTGGTGGTTTCATTTCCATTTTTGTGGTTTCTAGCTCAGCATTTCAGAGGCTGAAAGTGAATCTGAGTTCAGAAAATACAGTATATTGTTTTGAAAACATATGTTAAATCTTGCAAGGCCTGTAAGTAATGACTGATTTCAGAAATTAAAAAATGAGTAAGGAGACCCAATGTGAAGTCGGGTACCTTCTTTTCAAAATGAGAAGGAGAGCACTTTGAGAAAGGCTGTCATGGATATTGGAAACTGCCAGGCAAGTCAGTGTGGGCTAGGGCCAGTATGGAGTATTGATTCAGATGTCATAATTAAATGAGCCCCAGACTGCGCTCAGATAGACAGTCTTTGGAAAGATGGATAAAGAGTCAGGAAGAGATATGAGTTAGAGTCTCTTTCCCTAATAGTACTTGTCAGAATTTCAAGGGTGAGAGGTTCTATCAATTGGAACAAGAACGGTGTGGGTGTGATGGGATTTGGCACCTTATCAATTCTCTCCCTTCTAGGAGAACATGCGTGACATCTGTGATTTATTTCCGATCTACCAGTCTGGTGAGCATGAGTCTTGAGTTTGCTGCCAAATTACTGTACTCGTCTACATGCTAAAAGGCTGCTGTCACATTTAAGACTGTCAGAAATTCAGATCCCTCCCATGGGTGATCCCGGGGATCACACAGAAGAGGGACTTGCTTTTTGTTTGTGGCGAGTCACATGTGGGAGATATGTTGTTGCCAGCCAACTTATATCAAATTAGCTTCTTCCCCTCTATTTCTTCATATATGGTTAAAACAATATTATAGCCATATCTGTGGAAATATAAAACATGAAAACAAATGAGCCCATCATCTCACCACCCTAATATAAATGCTACTTCTCAGCTTCTGTTCTTATGCAACCTGGAATGTTAACCTTTAGAAAATTTTTTGTGATTAATAGCAGCATATTCCCGTGAGGGGGTATTTCCCAAAAGTGGGGAAGAGAGTGTATTCTTGGTTGAAAGGGAAAACAGGAGAGTGCTTTAAAACCTATGACATATTGTGGGAGGGAAATGAATTGGATTGCAATAAGCCCTAAAAGGGAAACATACTTTCCTTATCTCTGATACAGCTCTTGGAAGGTCTTTCAGTTGCCCACCAACTTTGTATGGATTAAGTCTTCTCATCTTTACATCCTTACCCTCAAAAGAAAGAAGCAGGTGATGATATAAGCACATTGGGCATCAGTGATATTTTATATTTTTCTTTAAATGCCACCTCTTCCCTGACCTGTAGTAGGGAGAGATATCATTTAAAATTGACACAGCTGTTCCTCTGAGCATTGATTCATGACTTTCAGACCCAGGAGTTAGCCTGAATCTATACGATTTATCAAAAAGATCTTAACGTTGCAGAAAGGCAGTCCTCACCTCTCCTTTGCTCACCATCTCTCTCTCTCTCTTCCAGCTCTATCCTCATTATTAGAAGAGTCATTATTTTAAGCTATTCAGTTGCCTCAGGAACTATAAAGTGACCCTAGTGATAATTCTCTATGGCACTTATATGCACATGATATTTCTCTGATCATTTGGCCTAACCTGCCCCCAAAATGAAATTTACAAATGTTTTTATTTCTAAGACTTTGCACTGGCCGGGCTCGGTGGCTCAGCCTGTAATCGCAGCACTTTGGGAGGCCGAGGCGAGTGGATTGCCTGAGCCTGCGGGTTCAAGACCAGCCCAGACAACTTGGCGAGACTTCGTCTCTACAATAAATCAAAAATTAGCCGGGTGTAGTAGCACACGCCTGTAGTTCTGGCTACTTGGAAGGCTGAGGCGGAAGGATCGCCAGAGCC
>NW_007055579.1:0-9793 GCF_000164805.1 Carlito syrichta | reverse complement strand
AAAAAAAAAAAAAAAAAGACTTTGCACTAATAGGGCTTTGTCACCTTATTTTTTTAAACCTAGGAATTGTAACCAAACTGAAAAACCATCAAAATGTAATTCATCTGTTGAGAGGCTAACCTCCCCATTTGTAATATGCAGGGTACAGATATGTGGAAACTGATAAAAATGTTGCATAAACTGCTTTATAGATGTTGAGAAGTGCTTCCATTTTTTAGAAATAAAAAGCTGGAAAGACTCTTAGTTGTTCCATTGCCCAGCTCTCTAATCCCACAAATAAGGAACAGGAGGTTGTGAAAGGTCAAGATTATCAGTCCAGAATCTGAGACTTCCAACAGAATAGCACAACAGAATAGGCTTTGGAGTCCCAGGGCCTGGTGTGAACCACTGATTGGCCTCTTACTTAATCCCTGGGAGCCTGGGAGCAATTTTCTTGGCTTCTCTCTATGCCTTTGTGCTCTTAGCTATAAAATTGAGAAAAGATATTTATGTCTAAAGATGCTGGGAGGATTAAATAAGTTAACAAAATGCTTAGCATCATTCCTGGCATATTTTGTTTAGTGGGAGCAACTCTTTAATTAATGGGAATGTTCCTCCAGGTTGGTGGTGGAGATGGTTATAGTAACAATTATCATCACTTCTGTGCCACTAAAAGAGCTTCTTCCTCAAAGACCCTATCCCCTTTCTCACCACACACCCTTTGGTCTCAGGGGAAAGAGTCTCTCTTGAAGGAGTATCACCTTGAAGCAAGGCTTTTTCCTGGACTGTTTGGACTTTCATCCTCATTTCTAGATATGAGAAAAGTGTGTTGTGCATTTCGACAATCCCTGCTGGAAAGTGTTGCCAGAAATAAACAAGCTGTCAGGAACAAATGATTCATTTCTCATCTACTCAGATGACATCTGGTTTAAGTGTGATGAATATATGCTTGTTTAAATCATATAGTGATGGTGATGCTATCTGACAGAAATGTTTGCAAATATTTTGGGAATCTCCTAAGTGCTTGCTACCAAAGAGTGAGCTTATTTAGAAGAGAAAAAAAGCATAAACTTCAGTCTGTCAAATCAAGGTTTGCCTCTATCTCTTAAAGCTGTGAGATTTGGGGCTACACCTGTCATACTGTTTGAAGATTAAGTGGTTATTTTGACATTAAATGTAGATGCCACTAGCAGCATGCTGATGTGAAACAAATGCTCAGTGGTCATTGGGACATTTAGGAAATAGCTGTTGAGTAAAAGAAACATCAAGCATCCCTACATGTTTGAATGAACTTCACACATTAGATGGTTTAGTTATTGTTTTTATTATTTTCGCAGCTATTCATTTAATAGTGTTAAGTGGATTGTACTATGCCGAACACAGAAGCATCGAGGAGGAAATAGAAGATGTGTGCCCGGACTTCACAAGGCAACGAGGGAAATAATGTCTTAACATAATGTTTGATTATTCAGATGTACACTGGACAAGTGTAGCACTTCCTGCAAAATGTCGGTGTGCTGGACACTACCAGCTATTTTGCATTGCCATCTTGAGTAACCTGAGAATTAGTAGTATGTAACTGAGATGTATTGATAGTCATTTGTATGTAGGAAAATTAAATTCAAAATAGATTCTAAATTATCTGATTATTGAAAATTGAGGACTTATGCATAGCAATTGTTCAGTGAGTTAGAAGTAAACATTTACATAAAGAAAATCATGTTAAATATGTGTCAAAGAATAAGGAATGCATGCTTGATATATATATATAGCCCATTTAATAATATATTTATGCAAAGAAAAGAGAACAAATATCTCTTTTGTGAATGCCATCAATAGCTACTGCTTGTGTAGCACATTACCACTTTTAAAATACCATGAATTATATCATGTGAGATAATTATATTTCAGAATAATTGATTTTTGCACATTAAGTCCATCATCTCCATCATTATATTTTCTTCCAGTTGTTTGTTACTAATTTATGTTTGGAAAGATGAGGAGGTCTACAAACAGCATTATAGTGGGCATTTTATGGTGCAACCAAAAATATAACAATTTAAGTTTAACACAAATTCCAGAAATTTTCAAGCATGTTCTTAAGCATTAATGGTAATAGAGAAAATGTACACTGAGAAGAAATGATCTCTGCTCAAAAGAGAATGAGTTTCAGTTACTGGAAAGAGGTTCGATGATGTTAGATTTGAACAGTATCTTTAAATACCTTTATAAAACTAGATTTTATAAAAGTACAAAATGCAAAAGAGTGCCTTTTGTATATTGCATGTATATCATGTGTATGAGTGTATATTGTGTGTATATTGTGTGTGTAAGAGTGTATGTGTGTATATTGTATGTGTAAATGCATAGAAAAAAGTTTGAAAGGGAACACAAAACTGATAAGGAAATATCTTGGGAGTGTAAATGGGAAGGTGGGGGGGCGATAGAAAAGGATTTTTTTTTAACTCCATATACTTATATATTATTTTGATAATATATTTTGATTCTATAGTTTTTCCAAAGAAAATATATTCGTTTATTACTTATGTAAAAATAAATAAATAAGCCTAAAATGCACAATGATATCAAGAATAAACAGTGGACCAACCTGGTCAGATCTGCCTTTTTTGTATGTTGGCTTATAAAGGAATGCTGTGGTTTTTCCTCACGTGGGAGTGGTATGAACTATCTCAGGATAGGGAGTCTCCATTTTTGTTTTTTCTTATTTCATTTGATAGACCTCTGACCGGTGGTATGCTATTAACTGTTGAATAACTGGAACCTAAAGTAGGAAAAGTTCATTTGAAGTATTTGCCAATTTCCATGGTGTAAATACCCTCAAAGTGGTCAATTTTAAGTTCCCAATTTGATGTCAAAAGGCTCTCAAAACCCCTGGAAGTTGCCAATTGGCTATGTCAGTGGCACAAACTGTGGTGTCTGAATCCTTGATTATCCTCCAGAGGGATGCTCTGAGAATGAGTATCAGATTTCCCTGAAAACCTGTACTCTGAGAAGGGGAAGCTAATGACAGGAGGGAGAAGAAGACTTATTTAATAATTCTCTAGCCAACCCAAGAATGGAACTGGAGACCTCAAGGCTGAGTCTTACTGAGTCTGCCACCAGGTTGAAGTGGCAGCTGCCACTCTTCCCATAGTGACAATGGGCTTGTTCTCAACCCAGTGGTGCCAATATAAAAGAAAGATTCAAGATGTTCATCTATAAATTGGAAAAAAAAATTCATCTCTATCTAAAAACTACATATCACTAAGAAAATGAAGTGCTTATATTTAAATAATATTTGTACCCTGTATGCTTTCTTCTTCAAAGATGGTCCAACTTTCTCCACACGGCACATTGTATGATTGCCACAACCTTGCATTCTCATTCTGCTCAGCACTAAAACAATTAGTCAATTCTAAAGACAAAGAAAGCTGACCTATGCACCTCTAAAAGACTTTCCTTTCTAAGATAGTTTATGCTAAGGCTTTCCCATGTGCTTTTGGCATGGCCTGGTCAAGGACATTGAGGAAGGGGTTATGACTTAATTAAGAAGAGACCACTTTGAAGTAACTCCCTGGAAATCAACAGAGGAACCCCAGGGAAGATCTGACCTTCCTACTCAAAGGGCAGAAGCTGTGAGCAAATAATGATGTTTGAGGCTTTAGGTAATGAGGGATTTGAATGATAAGAACATTTTGCCCTCTCCCCAACCTAGGAATGTCTTCAGCCACAGATGGGTGGGAACACTTCCTCCTTTGTCAAGCAAACCCACAGCAAGTGGGAATGGGTACACAGTTATCATCTACAATCAGGGAAGCAGCTGATTGACTACAAATCAGACATCTTGATGTCAGCAGGGGTTATTTAGGCGATGCAGACTAAGAAAAGCACATTGGCACAGTCAGCACGGGACTACTAGACTCTCTGAGAGTCTGACTTCACCCAGAATCTGACAGCGACCGTAGAAGGAATCCTGGATCTCTGTCTGCAGTCTGCACTGCTCTCTGGAGAGGTGCACATAAGAAAGAAATATTTGATTTGGAGATTATGGGCCTAAGAGTGGTAGCCGGAAGAATGTCTTCATCTCAGTTTGCTTTTGTTGCTTGCTGGGCATTCTAACTCCACGGGAAGATTAGACCTTTGCTTGGTGCAAGCTTTCAGTAAATCCAGGGCCCTCAGCATCCTGCGGCTGCTGGACAGGTTAAGGGAAAGCCTGATGCCTTGCCCTGAGCTAAAGGTCTTTGTTAAGATTTCTCTTTTTTCTCCCCTGAAATCTACCTTGAACTAGACTGTTGGTTGGTTGTGTTTATTTTATTTTTTGCTCTCTGTATGTTTTTGTTTCGGGGGTTTCTTTTTGGTCTGTGATCTCCAGTTTTGTTCAGCAGCGATTTGCAGAAAGCATGCTGGTTGTACTGAATAGCACCCCGGGTACTGCTCAGAAGGTATCACTGAGCTTTCGCGGCTGTTAGATCCTAGCATAAACCAAAACAGAGAGACCCGCTTGTGGTGAAACACTGGCCTTTCTGCATGCTGGTTCCAATCAAACACGGATTGTCCTTCCTGCCTGGGAGAATCATTTCCAAAGCCAAGTGCCTTTCACTGAAGAAATGTCAGCACTCTGATCAAAAGCTTCTGGCTCCTTTCTAAATATCCAACTGCAGGGATGGAGTTTTTCTCCATGGGTGTTGCCTCATTTGCATGTTGGTAGAAGTGAATCATGTTGTTTATTTTTATGTTGTTTGGGCTTTGAAGACAACTGTGGTTTTCCAGTTTTTCTATTAATTCTTCTCTTTTGCTGAATCATTTTCTATATGTGCCTCTCTCATTTCCGTATACCCCCTTGCAGTAGTCAAGTGGCTCATCTGAGGTTACTATTGTGTGTTCTACTTATGTGATGCTTTGGCAAGGAATACTTTGAGGAATATGTCTTGTTTGATATGTAATTTTAAGTCCCAGTAAATCAAGGCTGTTGGGTGGTACCTTGTAAATTGCATTAGCAATAAAATAATTGATTACAGACATCTTACAGACATCACCACCTGTGCAATTTATAAGCTATATGACTGAATAGACAATACTTTGTTTTTGTATTTTTTTTAATCAATATTTTTTATTATGATTTTGTGGGGAACAGTTAAGGGTTAGGTGTACAATTACGTCTCATTCAGGCACCCTGTTGATAAGAGGTGTTTCCCCCATCCCCAGACAGATATTTGCGACTGTTAATCCAATCCCCCTCCGCCCCCATAGTCTCCCAGTACCGTCAGTCATTTTCTTATAGTATTACATTGGATGTTCAAGGTCCATTATATGAGTGAGAACATGTGATACTCAGATCTTTGTTTCTGTGAGAGGTCACTCAGTTTTATAGACTCTAGTTCCATCCAGGTTGCTGCGAAATTCATGATTTTGTTATTTTTTATGGCTGCGTAGGATTCCATCATGTATATGTACCACATTTTTTTAATCCAGTCCTCTTTTGATGGGCAGCATGGTTGTTTCCAGGTTCTTGCTATTGTGAACAATGCTGCGATAAACATACGTGTGCAGGTATCTTTTTTATAGAGTGATTTGAGGTCTTCAGGGTATATTCCCAGTAGGGGGATTGTAGGGTCAAATGGAAGGTCGATTTTTAGAGCTTTTAGGAATTGCCACACTGCTTTCCACAGAAGTTGCACTAGTTTACACTCCCACCAACAGTGTAGAAGTGTTCCCTTTTCACCACACCCTCTCCAGCAGCTGTTATTTTTTGAGTTGTTGATAATTGCCATTTTGACTGGAGTTAGGTGGTATCTCAGTGTGGTTTTGATTTGCATCTCCCTGATGATTAGTGAGGTTGAACATTTCTTCATGTGTTTGTTGGCTGCTCGGATGTCTTCTTTTGTGAAGTGTCTGTTCATATCTTTTGCCCATTTTATAATGGGGTTGTTTGTTTTTTTCTTTTCAGCATGTTTGAGTTCCTTGTAGATCCAGGATGTTAAGTCTTTGTCAGACCTGGAGTTGGCAAATACTTTTTCCCAGTCTGTAGGCTGTCTCCCTGCTCTCTTGATGGTTTCTTTGGCTTTGCAGAAGCTTGTCAGTTTAATAAGGTCCCACTTGTCTATCTTCTCTCTTATGACCTGTGGGTTTCGGGGTTTGTCAGGAATTGGATGCCAGTTCCGATTTCCATGAGGGTATTTCCTTCCTTTTCTAAGGTTCTTATGGTTTGAGGTTTTACATTTAGGTCTCTGATCCATTTGGAGTTAACCTTTGTGCATGGGAATAGATAGGGGTCCTGTTTCAATCTTCTGCATGTGGTCAGCCAGTTTTCCCAGCACCATTTACTGAATAGGTTCTCCTCTCCCCAGTGGTAGGTGGTGGGGGCTTTGTCGAAGATGAGTTGGTTGAGAAATTGAGGTTTTGCTTCTGGAATCTCAATTCTATTCCATTGATCTATATGCCTGTTCCTGTACCAATACCAAGCTGTTTTGATGATTGTAGCTTTATAGTAAAGTTTGAAGTCTGGTAATGTGATACCACCTGCTTTGGTTTTTTTGCTGAGGATTGTTCTGGCTATTCTTGGACGTTTGTGTTTCCATATGAATTCCTGTGTAGTTTTTTCCAGGTCTGAGAAGAATGTTGCTGGTAATTTGATGGGTATTGCATTGAATTTGTAGATTGCCTTAGGTAAGATGGACATCTTCACAATGTTGATTCTTCCGATCCATGAGCATGGGATATTTTTCCACTTGTTTGTGTCATCTTTGATTTCTTTGAGCAGTGTTTTGTAATTTTCTTTGAGCAGTATTTTGGTTAGGAAGATGTCAAGGTATTTCATTTTTTTGTGGCTATTGTGAATGGAATTGTGTTTTTTATTTGGGTTTCTGTTTGTTTATTATTGGTGTAGAGAGAATGCGATTATCTTTTGTACATTTATTTTGTATCCTGAGACTTTGCCAAAGGCCTTTATCAATGTAAGGAGGCTTTTGACAGATTCTCTTGGGTTTTCAAGGTACACAATCATATCATCTGCAAAGAGAGATAACTTGACTTCCTCTTTTCCTATTTGGATACCCCTGATTGCCTCCTCTTCTCTGATTGCTCTAGCCAGGACTTCCAAATCTATGTTGAACAGGAGGGGTGAGAGTGGGCATCCTTGTCTAGTTCCAGTTTTCAGGGGAATTGGTTCCAATTTTTGTCCATTTAGGAGTATGCTGGCTGTGGGTTTCTCGTAGATGGCTTTTACTATTTTGAAGTATGTTCCCATATGCCTAGATGTTCAAGGGTTTTTATCAAGAAGGGGTGCTGGATTTTATCAAAAGCTTTTTCTGCATCTAATGATATGATCATGTGGTTTTTGTTTTGACATCTTTTGATGTATTTAATTACATTTATGGTTTTACAAATGTTGAACCAGACTTTCATCCCAGGAATGAAGCCTACTTGGTCATGGTGGATGATTTTTGAGATGTATTGCGGAATCTGGTTTGCTAGGATCTTGTTGAGAATTTTAGCATCTATGTTCATCAAAGATATTGGCCTGTAGTTCTCTTTCTTTGTTGGATCTTTACCTGGCTTGGGTATCAATGTGATGTTGGCTTCATAAAATTATTTGGGGAGAGTTCCATCTTTTTCAGTCACCTGGAATGCCTTCAGTAGGATTGGTATCAGCTCCTCCTTAAATGTCTTGTAGAATTCTACTGGAAAGCCATCTGGACCAGGGCATTTTTTTGTAGGAAGTTTTCTTATTATGTAGTCAATTTCCTTGATTGTTATTGGTCTAATAGGGTCTCAATTTCTTCTTGTTTCAACATAGGTAGGTTGTGTGATGTCAGAAAATCCTCCATTTCCTTAAGGTTTTCAAGTTTGTATCCATACAAGTGTACATAGTAGTCTCTAATGATCTTTTGTATTTCTTCAGGGTCAGATGTGACTTCATCTTTTGTGTTTCTGATTGTGCTTATTTGGTTTTTTTCTCGTTTTTTCTTGGTCAGTCTAGCTAGGGGATCATCGATCTTGTTTATCCTTTCGAAGAACCAGCTTTTTGTTTCATTGATTTTTTTTGTATTATCTTTTTGTCTTCTATGTCCTGGATTTGGGCTTTTATTTTGGTGATCTGGATTCTTCTGCTGAAATTAGGGTTTTTGTGGTCTTGCTTTTCCAACTTCTTTAGGTGGCTTGTTAGGTTGTGAATTTCTGTTCCTTCCGTTTTCTTCATATGCGTTTGTAGGGATATAAATTCCCCTCTTACTATAGCTTTCAGGGCATCCCAGAGATTTTGGTAAAATGTTTCTTCATTTTCATTTGTTTCCAGGTATCTTTTGATCTCTGTTTTGATTTCATCATTGACCCAGGAGTTGTTTAGCATCATGCTGTTTAGTGTCCATGTCTTTGTGGGTTTTGGGGGGACTTTGTTGGTGTCAATGTTTATTTTTATTCCACTGTGGTCCGAGAAGTTGCATGGTAGAATTTCAGTCCTTTTAAATCTGCTTATGCTTGATTTATGGCCAAGTATGTGGTCAATCTTAGAATATGTTCCATGTGGTGATGAGTAGAATGTATATTCTGTGGTCTTTAGATGGAGTGTTCTGGAGGTATCAATTAAGTCCATTTGGGCCAAAGTCACATTGAGGTTCCAGATCTCCTTGCTGATTTTTTGTCCTGATGATCTGTCTAGAGTTGTGAGTGGAGTATTAAAGTCCCCAGTTATGATGGTGTTAGAGTCAATATCTTTCTTTAGTTTTCCTAGAAGTTACTTTATGAAAGTTAGTGCACCTATGTTGGGTGCATATATGTTTAGGATAGATATTTCTTGTTGATGGATTGAGCCTTTTATCATTATGTAGTGGCCTTCTGTATCTTTTTTGATTTTTAATAGCTTGAAGGGTATTTTGTCTGAAATTAAGATCGCTACTCCTCCTTTCTTTTGCATTCCGTTTGCCTGAAAGTTTGTTTCCCATCCTCTTACTTTGAGTCTGTGGGTGTCCTTTCTAGTGATGTGAGTCTCTTGAAGGCAATAGATTGTTGTCTGATGATGTTTTATCCATTTTGCCATTCTATGTCTTTTCAGTGGTGCATTTAGTCCATTCACATTTAGGCTAATAATTGAAATGCAAGAGTTGATCCCTGTCATAAGGTTCTTACAGAGTTGTTCCTGTTTGTTTGTTGTCTTTCTTTGGGTTTTGGAGTTGGTTCATGTGTGTTTTTAATCTTTTGCCTGTACTCTTGTGAAGAATGCTGTTGTTCTTTTTGCTTTTTCTTCTGTGTTCAGTACTTTCTTAAGTGTTTCTTGTAGAGGTGGTCTGGTGGCAGCGTAGGTTCTTAGGGATTGGATATCTGGAAAAGATTTCAATTCTCCCTCACTACTGAAGCTTAGTTTGGCTGGGTAGGTTATTCTTGGTTGAAATTGTTTCTCTTTTAGAACTTTGAAGATAGGGCTCCAGGCTCTCCTGGCCTGAAGAGTTTCTGTGGATAAATCTGCTGCTATTCTAATTGGTTTTCCCTGGTGGTAGTCTGGCCTCTTTCTCTTGCTACCTTTAGGATTTTTCCTTTTATAGCTACTTTGTTTAGGCGAATTATTATGTGTCTGGGAGTTGGTCTTCTCATTTGCTGTCTTGCATGGGTTCTCTGAATCTCTTTTGTTTGAATTTTTTCATCCTTGATGAGATGAGAGAAGTTTTCTTGAATGATTTCATGAAATGTTTGTTCCAGTGTGTCTTCTGTTTCTTTCTCTGCCTCAGGATACCAAATTACTCTTAGGTTTGGTCTCTTGAAGTGATCATTCATCTCTTGCAGGTTTTGTTCTGTCTTTTTGAGCTTCTTTTCTATGCTTTTG
>NW_007055578.1:0-868 GCF_000164805.1 Carlito syrichta | reverse complement strand
CTCGCTGCCCAGGCGGGTCTCGCCCCCGCGGGCTCAGGCAATCCACTCACCTCAGCCTCCCAAAGGCGCGGGATTACAGGCTGAGCCACCGAGCCCGGCTTTGACCATTTTTCTAAAGAAGGAAATGCATCTGTTTATCAGAGGTGAGAAAATGCCTAGAGTGCACAGTCCTATATGGGTTCATAGCACACCCTCAGCAACCATTAGTTCTCATCCTGGGGTTTTCTTTTAAAAGTCCAACAGTTAGCCCCATCCTACACCAGCCAGGATGCCATGTGGGGTCTGAAAACAGATCCCAGACTCTGGATCCCGCCTTTAGTACAACTTACCACATTCCCCAGCTGCTTCTAGAATTTAAAAAAGAAAAAGAGAGAAAGAGGAGCCCAACCCCATACTGCTTCCCTTTAGCAGCAAGCCAACAAGGATGGAATCAAGCAATCCATCAAGGAGGAAATTAGGACACTGAAGTAGGGAATTGAAAATGAAGCTGAGACTGACAAGAAAGTAGATGAAGTATGAAAAGAATCTCTCTTTTTTATGCATTTATACATGAGAGCATCAAAAATATCACATCTGAGAGAGGCCGCATTTCCATTTGCAGAAATAACTGCAAGACTAAAAGTTGGGAACAGAAGGTCGCAATGGCACTGGATGATGTGGATCCGAGTGCACCCCAGGTTCCTTCTGTACACACAGGCACACACACATGCACACGGGCTGCTACCTCATTCCTAGGTCACTCTGTGGCCCTCTGGTTTTCTCTTTCTTTCCCTAGAATGCATCCTCTGTGGAACAGCCAGAGTACTACTTCCAAAACACAGATCTCACCTGTCCTTCTCAGGTCAAAAGATGGCTGGTCACTCTCTAC
>NW_007055577.1:415540-443874 GCF_000164805.1 Carlito syrichta | reverse complement strand
TTCATTACTGTTATCTCAGATATCAGCTCCTTCCTAGTTTCTTCTTGTGTCTCCTCAATTCTTTTTAGTCTCTCCATTATTGTTTTGATATCTACATTTGCATTTTGAGACCCTTCATTCTGGGGACTTTTCATTGTTTGTATTCCAAAGTCAATTTTCTCAGTGTCTGCTCTCCCAGGCGTCTGGGAGAGACCCATACTCTTCTTTTGGTTTTTCTTCATTTCTGTAGATTTTTCTCCCTTTACCCCTTTCCCTCCCCCTCTTCAATTCTGTTTTTGAGGGAAGGTGGGGTTGCTTTTATTTCTCTTCTGCAATGACCTGTTCTTCCTTATGAGGGTCTTCTGGTTTTGTTCACTTTTCCCTCTGCTTTACAGTCTGTCTATTCAGCAGTTTGCAGTCTTGGTCCCTAGATTTAAAAAAGGGGGCATATAGAAGAGGAAAATAATGGAGGAAGGGGGGGTCAATAGGGAGTTAGAAAGAGAGAAGCGCGAGAGGGAAAACAGATATACATACCATCTATCAGGTGAGAACGAGACACAGGGCTGGGAAGAGGTGAAGAAAGACACGTAAGAAAGAGTACTGATAGCTACATAGTACTAAAGAGTACTGAAGCAACACAGAGACAGGGCAATAAAATCGAGAAACAGTGTAAGTCAGAAGGTAAACAGCAAACGTGATCTAAACCAACAGTTACAATGATAAAATCATAAGTCAAAATGAGCGAAAGAGAGAAGTGCGAGAGGGATAACAGATATACATACCAGCTATCAGGTGAAAAACAGTCACAGGATCGGGAAGAAGTGAAGAAAGACACGTAAGAAAGATTGCCTAAGGAGTACTGATAGCTACACAGACACAGGTCAATAAAATCGAGAGACAGTGTAGGTCAGAAGGTCAACAACAGACGTGATCTAAACTAACAGTTACAATGATAAAATCATAAGTCAAAATAAGCGAAAGGGAGAAGTGCAAGAGGGAAAACAGATATACATACCAACTATCAGGTGAGAGAGAGACACAGGGCTGGGAAGAAGTGAAAAAAGACAGGTAAGAAAGATTCCCTAAAGAATACTGATAGCTAAACAGAAACAGGCCAAAAAAATCAAGAAACAGTATAAGTCAGAAGGTAAACACCAAACGTAATCTAGACCAACAGTTTCAATGATAAAATCATAGGTCAAAATAAGCGATCAAACTAGAGTCACTTCTGTGATCTCCGATTCCAGCCTCTTCCTTTTGTTTTTCGTTGCAGCATAGGGGTGGGGCTTTGTCTCCTGTTTCACACTGTTGCCTTAAAAGCTGAGGTAAAGTTTGTTGCTAGGTGGGCGGGGCAATGGAAGTCTGCCTGGAGAATGGCAAGGCAGTTTAAGCAGGTCTGTTTTTCTCCGCTTGTCTGGGTCCTCTGGGTTGGGGTCTCACGCTGTGTGCCTCAGCCAGGGTGGACCCGGAGTTCCAGAGCTCCAAAGTTCCAAAAGGCAGGCTGTAAATGACGAGAATGGCACTGGGTCCCTACAGAGTATTCAGCCAGTAATGGAACCGGTGTCTCTGAGGGGCGGGCGCTCAGAGCCTCCCTGTGCGACCTGCGGTGCCAGGTGCCGGGCCGGGGAGAGAGCTGGAGGGAGCAGGGACCCAAAACTTCCCCGCACGCTGCAATACCTGGCCTTAGGAAATGAGGTAAAGTTTGTTGCTAGGTGGGCAGGGCAAGGAAGTCTCTTCCTGGAGAATGGCAAGGCAGTTTAAGCAGATCTGTTTTTCTCCGCTTGTCTGGGTCCTCTGATTTGGGGTCTCACGCTGAGTGCCTCAGCCAGGGTGGACCCGGAGTTCCAGAGCTCCAAAGTTCCAAAGGGCAGGCTCTAGACAGCGAGAGTGGCACTGGGACCCAACAGAGGACTTCAGCCAGAAATGGAACCAGCGTCTCTGAGGGGCGGGTGCCCAGAGCCTCCCTGTGTGACTGGCGGCTTGATGCCGGGTGCCCGGCCTGGAGACAATGCAGCCGGGGAGGGATCTGGAGGGGGCTGGGACCGGAGACTGCTACACACGAGTAGAACGGCAGCAGTGGGGCGGGGGCGCAATATCTGGCCTTGCGTGGGACTGAAGTTCCCGGGCCTGCCCCCAGCACGGTTGGTGGTGGGCTGGGGGATGGGGGTAGCGAAGTGATAGCCTTTTTGGGAACTCACGTTCAGAGAATCTCACCAGTTCACCTATGCCGTCGCCATCTTGCCCCGTCTCCGGAAAATTTATCTATGTCTAATTGTGCTAGCTACCCTGCCTCAATTCCCTCTAGAGATTATGGGGTGCTTAGGGGTGAAGGTTCATTTTCAGTAACTTCTTCAGAGCTGGCAGTGGGCATAGTCCCGCCTAGCTAGAGATTAAAAACCTCTCCCTGTCTGATCTGAGGCATCCAGATCTGTTTCAGCAGTGGCAACGTTTGCAGGCACTGGCTGGAATCCTTGCATGCCCATTGTTCATGAAATTGCTGGATTTTGGAAGAAACAAATTTAACCAGACAGTTAAAGAGACATGGTCCAAAATTTAACATTATAATCATAGTAGGCTTTAAAAAAGGAATAATGGAAGGAAACCCCTCATTCTTCAGGAAGTAGAATAATTAAGTGAAGTCAGGCATATGTTTTGACAATTTTAGGTGGTGGCTGATCACCTTTTCAGAAAAGCTACAAGGCCTACAGTTACCAGCATAATTTAAATGATAAACTTTAATTTATGTGGCTTTATTATAAGTACCAGCTTTTGGAGTTTTTAATGTATTTCTGGACTGTAGTGGCAACCTGACAGATTTTTCTGAACTGTAATTTGAACCAGTCACTCAAGTGAATCTTCTATAAAATTTGAAGGGAGATCCAAAAATGTTTGGAGAATTGCACCCAGGAAAGACTTCATGATGTGATATAAATTGTATATAATGATAGAACTAAAATAAAAACAATGAACAAGAGAATTTAAAACTGGTGTACCCGATTCTTTTGAAACATAACTTTTCAATTTCCATTTCTGTTCAAGACAACTTATACTAGAATTCATTTACTTATTTAGATTTAATATGTCTTATTTGTACATAAAGTGTAATAAGATTGTTTGCCATATAGACCCTTTTAAAATTAGCTTTGTTTGAACTTTTTCCTATAAGGAATTTCAGATTAACTTAAACTTTAATCATAATTCTCTAAAGCAGTCTGTTTTCAAATATTATCTCAGTTAGAGCCTTGGTAAAATAACCAGTATTACAAAAGAAAACAAATCCTTATTGAATTTATGCAAACAACCATACTTATTTGTGGGAAAAAAACTAAATTGTTCCAAGAAAAAAATTTTTCTTTTGACTCTGAAAAATATACAGAGGATAATTGGTAATACTTTAGCAATCCTCATGAGCACACACGTTTACTTTTATTATTATTATTTTATTTTTATATATTATTTTTGACTTGGACTCTCACTCTGTCACCCTGGCTGGAATGCAGTGGCATGCTCATGTCCACCCCAGCAGGTCATGGATGCAGCGTTGACCTGCTGGGCTCAGGTGATCCTTCCACCTCAGCCTTCCAAGTAGCCGGAACTACAGGTGTGCTACTGTAGCTAATTTTTTATTTATTGTAGAGACAAGGTCTCGCCAAGTTGCCTGGGCTGGTCTTGAACCCACAGGCTCAGGCAATCCACTGCCTCAGCCTCTCAAAGTGCTGGGATTACAGACTGAGCCACCAAGCCTGGGCGGATAGTGGAAATTTAAGGATGGGTAAGTTGCCATCCCTGAAGCTTTGGTCCCAACTTTCATCAGGCAATTTCACCAGGATGCCCATATGGGCTGGACAGCCCTCAAGACCACGTTAGGCCAATATTTTTATGTTCCCCAACTCTCTAGCATAGCCCATGCGGTATGTGAGCAATGTGAAGGGTGTGCCCAAAATAACCCACAGCAAGGGCCTAAAATCTCTCCAGGAGTGCAGTGTTTGAGGAGTCCCATTCAAAACATAGTTGTGGACTTTACTGAGCTTCCCTGGGTCCGAGGTGACAAATATCTGTTAGCTTTTGTATATACTTTCTCAGGTTGTGTAGAGGCCTTCCCTATCCACACCAAAATGTCACATGAAGTAGCATGGCTGCTTCTGAAGAAAATCATTCCCTGATTTGGAATCCAAATCACTATAGGGTAAGACAATGGGTCAGCATTTATAACTGAGATAATACAGTGAATGGCATGGGGCTTAGGAACTACATGGAAATTACATACTGCTTACCACCCACGGAGCTCTGGAAAGGTGGAACAAACGAACTGGACTCTGAAATTACAGTTAAGGAAGCTATGCCAGGAAACCCACCTACATTGGGATCAGCTGTTGCCAATTGCTTTATTAAAGATTAGGTCTAGTCCCACTAAGCATACAGGGTTCACCCCTTTTGAGATTCTTTATGGACACCCCCCCCCATTGTTAAGGGTATAAAGGAGGACTTAAAAGAGGTAGGTAATCTTGCTCTAAGGTGACAAATGCAGCCTCTTGGCTCAGCCCTCAATGCTATACACCATTGGGTTAAAGAACAGTTGCCTATAAGCTTAACCATAGGTGCTCACCTCTTTAAGCCAGGGGATCCTGTATAGGTAAAGGAATGGAACATCCAGCCTTTCTTAAAACCCCTTTGGAGAGGTCTGTTTACTGTCATTTTGTACACCCCCACTACAGTAAAGGTAGCAGAGGTGGGCCCCTGGATTCATCACAGCAGAATGCACTTCTAATCCATCTGTGCCAGGAAAGCTGACTATCTGAAGGAAGCAAGCTACAGCTCTAGGACCCTGAAGAACAACATCCCTACTTTATACACTCTGGAAGATGACTGATCTACACGGCAGAAGACTAAGGAATTGACCATCTAACAGACTATTTTATCTTTCTTATTGTAATGCAGTGTCATCCCTTGCTAGTAATTGTTGTAGTTTTGGCCTTACTATTTGCTATAGGTTTGGCAGAAGTTGCTCCAGATGACTAAACTTGTGGTGAAAGGTTACTAAAAGTACATTCACCTGTTCAAAACTGGAAAGGCTGGAACCCTGGAAACTTGTTTGGGGGATGGTTCTCAGCCTTCAGGGAGATGCAAAACTCTCATAGGGACCATATCAGCAATTATCAGAATATTTCTGATTCCACCCTGCCTAGCCCCTCTAGTCATGAGATCTATCTCCAACCTTACTGAGACCATGGTTGAAAGAAAAATGGCAGTGCAACGTAATGATGCTTTGGCAACACCAGCCCCTAAATCAAGATGATTCTCTTTGACCCCAAAAAGGTTCGAGCATCAAAGGGGGAAATGAGACAGGGGCCCTTCTAAAATGCAGGTATAAAAAAAGGGAAAATAAGTTACTTCCTACTTCTTTACGCTTTCTCTTTCATGGGCCTTTTACTTTGGTGGGCTACATGTTTAAACTTTTGGTGGAAATCAATCAGAGTACTAATCCTGTAAACCAATCAGTCAATAGGACATGTAAATGAGAAGATTATGAAAAACCAATCAATGTATGACAAGTAGAGCTAACTGTAGTCCTGAGCTATGAAGTATCCAATCAAATGTATAATACCAAAAATGTTGCCTTGTAAGGAAGACAAAGGGGGTTACAATGTAAAAGGAAAGTTAAAAAGGAATATAAGGCAATGCTCTGATGTATTTGGGGCTCAGCCTTTGGATGCAAATCCACTGAGCTGGTGCCAGCATGAGTAATCTCTGCTTCCTGGCAGAGAAGCCTCTGTGTCCTGTCCCTCTCTGTGAAAGATTCTCATGACAAGGCTACAAGTTATCTTGAATTCTTTGCTGGAACCACCCCTTCTCTCTTCCTTAGTATGCATTCTCCTTCTTGGATTCCACAGGAGTCCATTCTAATCCACCTGTAAAGGAACATAAGTATCTCTCTTACATGCTATCTATTCTTTTATTAACTCAGCAGAAGTTGATGCTAACTTTGGAGGAAATAATTTTGCGATCTTCCCCTGGCAACTAAAGGACCGAATAGACTGTTCTTGTTTTCAAATGCTAGCAGCCACTTTAGTTGGAATTGAGTGTTTCTAAAGGTTTAGGCCTTCCCTGAGATGGTGATCAATTGCTTGTCCTTGTAAAATTGTTGGGAGGTCTCTTAGAGGTGTGTAATGTGTGCTAAGTCCCTATCTTAAAATGTAGTGCTAGATAACATCACTGCTTGTTCTTTTGACTATACCTGACTAGCACACCTCTTTCAAGACTGGTAAAGCTTTAAATGCTGAATACTCTGCAGGACATAGTGAGGTATGGAAACTGGCCATTGCCACCTGATTAAGTCACCTAAGCCCAGTACTTCTCCTGTGGGATAGGTGAAATACTAGGTACACTCTGTGGCTCATAGCGTGAGACCTGATCACTCTCACCTAATTGTCCACACTTCACAACTAAGATGTAATTTAGTAATGTATAAAGGATTTTTAACAAATTTTCCTGTTCATAATTAGAAATAAGTAGGAATAGATAATTTCACATCTATATGGGCTGTTAACTCTAAAAGGGTTTTGTACCAGACCATCTCAAAGGCATCATTGGAAAGTCCCAGAGCAGAGGGAAGCTTCAGGGAGGGCTGGGGATGCTCAGCTTGGAAGAAGCCATCAGGGTCCCAGGGACACCTGACATTACTGTTTATGGCTTTATTTATTTATTTATTTATTTATTTATTTATTTATTTATTTTAGAATTCTCCTTTGAGGAATGCGTTGGCAGTGTTCAAAGGCAGAATTCTGGGTATTATTTTGCTGCATAATTTTTGTGTGGGGAACACAGTGCACAAGGATTCAAAGGCAAAATTCTGGGTTTTTAAAATTTATTTGTTTTAAAGATGTAAGGTACAATTCAGGGCTCAAATGTTCATTATGCAGGTACTCTTATTGATGAGGTGTACCCTTCCCTCCTCTGGCAGATTCCTTCAACTGCCAATCACATCCCCCCTCCCCTGACAGTTTCCCACTACTGCCAATCCCCTTCTCATAGTATTATGATAATTGTTCAAGGTCCACTTATGAGTGAGAATATATGGTACTCTGTTCTTTGTTTCTGTACGAGATCACTGAGTCTGATAGACTCTAAATCCATCCAGTTGCTGTGATGTCCCTTATGTTTATCCTTCTTTATGGCTGCATAATATTCCATTGTCAATATGTACCACATTTTTAATCTGGTCCAGCTTTGATGGGCAGCACAGTTGGTTCTCTGTTTTTGCTATTGTGAATAGGGCTGCAACAAACATACATGTGCAGGTATCTTTTTGTAGAATGATTTGAGTTCCTCTGGGTATACTCCCAGTAGGGGGATTGCTGGGTCATATAGAAGGTCAACTTCTAGGTCTTTCAGAAATCGCTACACTGTCTTCCAAAGAGGTTGTGAAATGAGCTAAATCAGTTAATAAAATCAAATTGCTAGCAAAATAATAGTATTAACCAGCTTACTACATTTTGTATAAAACTTTCATTTTAGTTGCCTGCCTAACCTAAGAATCACTCCTCAATGCCTACATGTGATTACAGTAATGTGCCCATGACCACAGACCTCCAGCTTTGTCCCCTTTGGGCAGGTCGTGCTAACCATTTCCTGTTGACTGTTACAAAACTCCTTAGCCTTAAGTTCCATGTAATTGTATGCTTTATTAACTGAAATCAAATGTTACACTTTGCAAAACCCCATTGTTACATTTTCACATTTTGTTCTTATATCTCATTTATAATCTAACCAAGGTAACTCCATTGTGTAATGATTCTTCTACCTTGTTTCTATGTAACTACCTTAAACTATATCTTGTTGGCAGAACTCCAGGGACTTTCTGGGCACCGGCTATGCCTAGGACATGAAATTAATCAAAAGTCCCTTTTGGTCCAAGTTCCCATTTCAGTTGCCAAGTTGTTAGTAATGGTTGCTATGGTCACTAAGTTGCTATGTAGCCAACACTTCAAATTTTACCTATAAAAGCTTGTCACAAACTGCACTAGTTTGTCAAGAGTTTTTCTGGCATTTGCTCTTGACCCACGTGTTAATAAAGGACTCATAATTAATTAGACTCAGCTTGCTGGTGTGACTTCTTCTTGCTTACTCAGTCATAACATTTGGAGGCCCCAGTGAAAAATTTATTGTCTGCCAGCACAAGCAGCTGCTTCGCTCCAGTCCTCCCAGGCTGGGAGGGAGGTGCTGGGGAGGTGCCACCTGAAATTCTCAGGACCTCTTAGCCTCTCACCTGGATCTGAGAGGGTCAGAAAGACTGCTGGCAGCTATGCCTCAAAGGAATCAGAGTCTGCCTGCTGTCTCCTAGGAGGTGAGAGTGTTTTGGTTTCTTGTTTGCTCACCTGGTACCACAATTTTTCTGTTTTTATTTCTGGTCAAGGGAGTTATGGCCTGATGAGTTTGCCCTTCGGACACTATTCACTAAGCCAAGACGTTGGCTGAATGAGTCCCTGTTCTCTGCCCTGAGGTATTCCAGGGATCTGTAATTTTGTTTTAATTTTTGTCTGTTTACTTGTTGTGTGCCATTTTGTTCGTTGTGTGTTATGGGTTCCCAGAGCTCAAAACAAGTCAGTCCTTTAGACTGTATGTTAAAGAACTTTTCTGTTGCCTTTGCTGAGGATAACGGTGTCCACCTTACTAAAGGCAGAGTCTGAACTCTCTGTCAAATAGACCTACCTGCTTTTCACATTGGTTCACCTTCTACAGGGTCTCTGGATGTTAACATCACCAAGGATGTATGGAGAATGGTCACAGGGAAACCTGGCCATCCAGATTAGTTCCTTTACATAGACCAGTGGCTATGTTTGGTTTGGAACCCACTCCCTTGGTTAATGGTATGTTCTCTTGAAACTCCTAGTCGAGTTCTGGTCATTTCCTCTCGTAAATGACCAGAACAGGCTAAGCCTCATGATAACTCCACTCCATCTACGCCGCTCTTCCAGGAACCCAAGGTCCTGCCGCATTCAGCTCCTCTTCCCTCCTGCATATTGTATCCTATTTTACCACCCTCTAGTGAGGATCCTCTCAAGTATTGGATTCACTTTCACCATCTGCCATATGCTCCTCAGACTTCCTCACCCACTCTTACCTCCACGGTTCCTGATTGTCCCCAGCCATCTCCAACATCGGGTATGGCTGAGGCTGCCTCCAGCTCTAACCCATTTGTGTCTTCTCTGCCTGTGGCAGCCCAACTTAGGTCCTGTGCTAATCCAGTTCCAATCTTTCCCCTCTGGCATTGGGGGATGGGGCGGGAGGGGTATTTATGGTGTATACCCTTTCTCTTCTTCTGATTTATACAATTGGAAGACCCAAACCCTTCTTTCTCTGCTAGGTCACAGGCACTTATTTCGTTAATGGAATCTGTTATGCATACCCATCATCCCATGTGGGACAATTGTCAACAACTTTTGGTCACTCTGTTTACTGCTGAGGAGTGAGAGACATTAAATCTGAAGGTAGAAAGTCCATTCTGGACTCTTTTGGGGGCACATAGGAGAAAAATCAAGACATTCTGGACAAGGATTTTTCTCCTATTCACCCAAATTGGAACCCTAATGCTTTGGCAGGGTCTAGAGCACTGAATATTTATCACCGGGCTCTATTAGCAGGTTTAAAGGGGCAGCCCGAAAACCCATTAATTTGTCTAAAACTACTGAGGTTCTCCAGGGGCCCAAGGAGTCCCCAGGGACATTCTTTGAATGTCTCCAAGAGGTCATTCAAACCTACACCCCTTTTGACCCCTTGGCTCCCGATAATGCTCGGGTCATCAATTTAGCATTTGTAGCACAGGTGGCTACTGATATTTGAAAAAAATGACAGAAGTTAGAGGGCTTTGTAGGAATGCACATTTCTCAGCTGCTTAAAGTAGCTCAGAAAGTTTACAGTAACCGAGATGCTGAGAAGCAGAAATAATCAGTACAGGTGGCTGACAAAGCTGCAAGAAGATAGACCAGGATTCTAGTGACAGCCCTCAGAGCCCCAGGTACTGGTTCCAAGCCTCCATGCCAAAAGTTTGATAACCAAAAAGGCCGAAAGGGTAAAAAACTTCAATGCATTAAGTTAACAAAGAGCCAGTGTGCTTATTGCAAAGAGCTTGCGTTTTGGGTCAAAATATTGTCCCTATCACCCTCCTCCACAAAAAAACGAAGACCCAGACCCTAAGTCCACTCTGGTCCTGCCCTCAGCTGGAGAGGCAGAACATAATTCAGACTGAAGGGGCCAAGACTCTTTCTCCTTGGGCCCTCAAGAGCCTATGGTAACTGCAGCTATTGGGGGCCATCCATTTCAACTCTTAGTGGATACTGGGGCAGAACATTCAGTCCTAAAGTCACCATTAGGACCTATGTCTAAAAATCAACCTTTAATACAAGGAGAAACAGGAATGATCACCAATTGCAAATTCACTTCTAATCAGACTGTTAACTTGGGATAAAAGCTGGTAACGCTCTCATTTTTAGTAGCTCCTGAGTGTTGGTTCTCTCTCATGGGTCGAGATTTGTTATGGAAACTAAGAACAACCATTATGTTTTCACCTGACAAAACTGAAATGTTTATTTCTACTGCATATCAAATGCTCTTAACTGTTCCACTTTCTGAAGAATATCTTTTAAACTCTCTAAAGTCTACTACTAAAAATGTTCCATCAAGCATACTTCTACAGTTGTAGCAGGAGTTTCCTTCTTTCAGCACAGAGACCAACCCTCCAGGATTGGCGAAACATCACCCTCCCGTGGTGGTAAGTTTACTGGCATCAGCTACTCCTGTTTGCATCCACGAGTACCCTATAAGTTTGCAGGCCCAGAAAGGAGTTACTCCTCAGCCACCAACATTCTGACTCCATGCAAGTCAGCGTGGAACACACCTTTCCTGTCAGTTCTGAAACCGGGAACTTCTGACTACCGTCCAGTTCAAAACTTAAGAGAAGTCAACAAGTGGGTAGAAACTATTCATCCAACTATTCCTATTCCTAACCTATACACTTTACTTAGTCTACTTCCCCCTCTACATCAGGTATATACTGTGCTAGACTTAAAGAATACTTTTTTCTCTATTACCCTGTCTCCTATCAGCCAACTTATCTTTGTTTTTGAGTGGACAGATCCAAACACAGAAGACACCAGTCAGTTAACTTGGACATGACTACCACAAGGCTTCAAGAACTCCCCAACCCTCTTTGGGGAAGCCTTGCAACAGGATTTTTCAGGGGCCCATGCCCAACACCCTGAATGTACTTTATACTTCAATACATGGATGATCTCCTACTTGCAACTGCAGACTTGGACAGTTCATTGCAAGGTACTAAAACTTTGTTACAGCTTCTCCAGGACCTGGGCAATTGAGTATCAGCAAAGAAAGCACAGCTTTGCTCTGCCAAAGTGTCATACCTTGGATACCAGCTGCAAGAAGGCAAGTGAGCCCTAACCTCAGCCTGGAAAGAAACCATTCTCTGAATACCCACACCAACCACCAAGAAACAGGTATAGGAATTCCTGGGGGTGGCAGGAAATTGTCAGCTATGAATCCCAGGATTTACTGAAATTGCCAAACTCTTTTACTCAGCCACAGCAGGGAATCAACCCCTAAATTGGACTGCTGCTGAGGAACAAGCATTCCAGCAGCTATAAACAGCTCTAACTCAAGCCCCGGCACTAGCTCTTCCAGATGTTACCAAACCTTTCCACTTGTTCATTCATGAACAACAAGAAATTGCCAAAGGAGTCCTCACTCAGATCCTAGGGCAATGGAAAAGACCAGTGGCTTATTTGTCAAAGAGACTGGACCTGGTAGCTTCTGGCTTGCCCTCTTGTCTTTGAGCCATTGCAACCACAGCTTTGCTGGTTAAAGAAGAAGACAAGTTAACTTTTGGCCAGAACCTGGCTTTAACTGCTCCCCATGCTGTTGAGACTCTGCTCCGGAAAGCCTCTGACCGTTGAATGTCAAACAGATGTATTACCTAGTATCAAAGCCTACTACTAGGCCAGTCCAGACTAACTTTCTCTCCTAATCAATGCCTCAACCCAGCAACCCTGTTGCCTGATGACCATTCAGAGATGACGGGGCATGACTGTGGGGATGTGTTGCACATCACAGAGAACAGCCAACCTGATCTTCGGGACACCCCTTCGCGCCAGGCTGATGCTGACCTGTTCACGGATGGTAGTAGCCTGGTACTCAATGGAGTCCGTGAGGCTGGTGCAGCAGTAACTACAGCTCATGACGTAATCTGGCCACAGGCACTGTCTCAGGATACTTCTGCCCAAAAGGCTAAGTTAATTGCTCTAACTCAGGCTCTGTGCTGGGGAGCAGAAAAATGAGTAAACATCTTCACTGACAGCCGGTATGCATTTGCTACACTTCATGTACATGCCATGATCTACAAAGAACGTGGCCTTCTCACCGCAGCAGGTAAGACTATCAAAAACAAGCAAGAAATATTAGCCCTCTTGAAAGTCATTTGGTTCCCTAAAGAAGAAGCTGTTATTCATTATAAAGGTTACCAAAAATCTGACACTCTAGAAGCTATTGGAAATCGCCTGGCAGACCGGGCAGGTCAGGAAGCAGCAGAACTCCCTATTGAACCCCTAACTATTTTACCAGCTAAAACTTTTCCTGTCCCTTCTCTCCCACGGTGGCCCAGATATATACACAGAGAAAATGAGGCTGCAGAGCTGGTGGGAGCGTACAAAAAACCCTGAAGGCTGGTAGGATAAAGACTCCAGAATTTTTCTACCTGAAGTTCTTGCAGAAAATTAATAAAACAATTCCACTCTACCACCCACCTAGGAGGAACCAAAATGGCTGAACTGTTAAACCATTTTTATGTTATCAACAACTTAAAAGACCAAGCTAACTCAGCAACTTTATTGTGTCCTGCATGTGCCCGCATCAATCCCAAACGAGTGCCAAAACCCCTTCCAGGAATCAGAGCATGAGGATTAAGTCCTGGTGAACAATGGGACACAGACTTTACTGAAATAAAATCTCCACATGTAAGATACAATTATTTACTGGTATTAGTAAACACTTTTTCAGGATGGGTAGAAGCATTTGCCACAAGAAATGAAATTGCCCTTACAGTTGCAAAATACTTGTTAAATAAAATAATTCCTAGGTATGGACTTCCTCTTTCTGTTGGCTCAGACAATGGCTCTGCCTTCACCTCATCCATAGTGTTTAGTAAAGCACTAAACATCAAATAGAAACTGCATTGTGTTTACCAACCACAAAGCTCTGGACAAGGAGAACGCATGAACTGAACTCTAAAAAATACTTTATCTAAATTAATAATAGAAACCGGTAAAAAATGGGTAACTCTCTTACCTCTAGCTCTCCTTTGAGCTAGATGTACCCTGTACAAGGCTGGGTTTACTCCCTATAAAGTCATGTTTGATAAACCCCTCCTCTGTTACCCCATTTGTGGGATCCTATTCTTGAAGAATTTACTAATCAATGTCTGTTAAAATACCTCCAGTCTTTACAGCGGGTGCAGGACCTTGTCCACACCAAAGCCTGTGCTACTGACAACTCCAACCTCCACACCGTGTTCTCCATTCCAGCCTGGAAATTTGGTCTACATCAAAAAGTTCCAGAAAGGAGGACTGAGCCCCTCCTGGAAAGGACCATACGAAGTCATCCTCACCACCTCAACGTCACTCAAGGTTGGCCGGATACCACCTTGAATTCATCATTCACAAGTTGAGGAAGCTGTGGACACCTAAGCCTGGTTCAGTCAAGCCTGCGACTGGGATGCTGATGTGCCCCTCCAACCAAACAACAACTGGACTATAAACCAACATCCTGATAATCCTCTCAAGATCACCCTCTGAGCCCATCATCCTACATCACCTAACCAGCCAACACAGCAGAAACCGTGAGACTTTGACCGTAACTGGTTGTCTGAATGCATTGCACTCATCCCTTGCCTCTCCTTTTTGTTATCCCACTTGTTCTAGGTTTTGGAGCAGCACTGCTTACTGCAGCTCCTGCAGAATGGCAATGCTGCAAGAAAGTTCTGTTAGCATTGTTTTATCTCTCATGTACTGGATGTATTATTGCTTTATTATGCTTAAAATAAGTTTACCCTGGTTTATTCTAAAAAGTACCCCTTTGGGTTAAACTTATCATACTACTTATACTTTTACTTTAAG
The DNA here is from genome assembly GCF_000164805.1 of Carlito syrichta. Taxonomy (NCBI): domain Eukaryota; kingdom Metazoa; phylum Chordata; class Mammalia; order Primates; family Tarsiidae; genus Carlito; species Carlito syrichta. The sequence continues at coordinate 429,715 of NW_007055577.1, read as the reverse complement.
TTCCTTTACTTCAGGACAAGTTTTAACTGTCCAAAATTGGAGCCCTAACTCAAACCCAATTCAGTTTAAAGTAAATCTTCCAGATCTGGTACCTGTTAAAAAAGAATATTTATTTCAAAAACCTGAAGTCCCTGACAAGGGCGGCTGAAATTCCTATGGCAGGCGGGGTACCAAACCACTTCTATACTGAAATGTGTACTCAGTTGACAACTACTAAATTCATAGAAACTACAGACATCTACCTTTGCTTCAGTAACCCCACAAATTATAAATGTATGCAGGAAAATGAATTATTTTGTCCACAGTGGGAATGTGTCACCATTGCAACCTACAGCGGGTGACCTAATGACACTTTCCAAATCACTGTCTGGCTATGGAGAACGGGAAAAACATGGGGTATATGGTTGTACATGAAAGGGTATAACAAGGGCGCCTTATTTACTCTTCAAAGGTGAACCATCAACCATAAACCTAAACCCATAAAACCTTAACTGAGTTACAGGACCCTATGTTTGGCTTTCATCCACAGCCCCCTCCTAAAGGTTATGCTATTACCCCAGGTCCAACCCAAGCACCTCCTGAACCAGCTCCAAAGTCTTCAGGGGTAAGCTTTCCAGTCCAGAAACCCCCTAGTTTGTTTCCTATGTTAACTCACATGCACTGATTACTTAATAACAGTTGGTCTCAATTAGCACCAGATTGCTGACTTTGTTTAAAATCAAAGCCTCCATGTTGCATAGGAATAGGAGTTAAAAGTCTATCCTGAGCAATGCAGCTCAAACAACTTGTATTCCAAAAACTGTTCATGTCACCATAGGAGACGTAACTGGAAATACCTCTTGTTTAATAATGGCAAGTTTCAATTTAGCAGCTTCTCCATTTTCTGAAATTTGAAATTGGTCTCTTACCAAAACCATTACTCATTCTCAAACTTATACTGCACCTGCCAATACGTTGTTTGCTTGTTCATTAGGTTTAACTACTTGTGTTATTGCTGAAATAAGCCTGTTTTATGTATTACTGTTCATGTACTTCCTCAATTATATGTCTACAGTGGTCCTGAGGGTGCTCTCTTATTTTCACCACCTGGTACCCAAAAAAGGAGTGCCACTCTTCTGTTAGTCCCCACCTTAGTCGGATTAAGTGTGGCTGCGACAGCTGCACTTAGCACTGCTGCTTTAGTCCGCTGAGAAGCAGGACTAATGGGACTAACTAGCTTAACCCAAAACATAAATAATAACCTAGACTATGTACTGTCATCAATAGAATAACTCCACCACCAGGTAAATTCTTTAGCCAAGGTCGTTCTCCAAAATCAAAGAGGTCTTGACTTATTGTTCATGTCTCAGGGAGGGCTTTGTTCTGCTCTTGGAGAAACTTGTTTCTATGCCAATAAATCAGGAATCATCAAAGAAACTCTCCAAAAGTTCCGGGAAAACATAAACAAGTGACAAGAAAAACTAAATGACAGTAAGTCCTGTTTCCAATTCTTATTCAATTGGAACCTATGGCTGACTACCTTGCATACTAGTCTAGTGGGACCTCTCATACTTCTCTTCCTTGGTCTGCTAGTCGAACCTTGCACTTTGAACTGATTTGTTAACTTTGTCAAGAAACGAATCAACTCAGTAAAAATTCTGTATACCAGAACCTACTATAATTCCCTTCCCTTAACTGAAAAGTCAATGAATTGCCTCGTGCATAACAAAAAGGGGGGAATGAAATGAGTTATATCAGTTAATAAAATCAAATTGCTAGCAAAATAATAGTATCAATCAGCATACTCCATTTTGTATAAAACTTCCATCTTAGTTCCTGCCTAAGCTAAGAATCACTCCTCAATGCCTACGTGTGATTACAGTAATGTTCCCATGACAGACCCCCAGCTTTGTCCCCTTTGGGCAGGTCATGCTGACCATTTCCTGCTGACTGTTACAAAACTCCTTAGCCAGAAGTTCCATGTAATTGTATGCTTTGTTAACTGAAATCAAATGTTATGCTTTGTAAAACCTCATTGTTACATTTTCATATTTTGTTCTTATATTGCGTTAGTGACCTAACCAAGGTAACTCCATTGTGTAATGATTCTTCTACCTTGTCTCTATATAACTACCTTAAACTATATCTTGTTGGCAGAACTCCAGGGACTTTCTGGGCACCAGCTATACCTAGGACATGAAATTAATCAAAACTCCCTAACAATCAAAAGTTCCCATTTTAGTTGCCAAGTTGTTAGTAATGGTTGCTATGGTCACTAAGTTGCTATGTAACCAACACTGCAAATTTTACCTATAAAAACTTGTCACAAACTGCACTAGTCTGTCAAGAGTTTTTCTTGCATTTGCCTGCTCTTGACCTTCACATTAATAAAGGACTCATAATTAATTAGACTCAGCTTGCTGGCGTGACTTCTTCTCACTTACTTGATAATAACAGTTGCACTAGTTTGCATTACCACCAGTAGTGTAGAAGTGTTCCTTTTTCTCCACATTCTCTACAGCATCTGTTGTTTGTTTTATTAATGATGGCCATTCTTACTTGGGTTAGGTGGTATCTCAACGTAGTTTTGATTTGCATTTCTCTGATGAGTGAGGCTGAGCACTTTTTCATGTGTCTGCTGGCTACCTGTAGATCTTCTTTTCAGAAGTGTCCATTCACATCTTTTGCCCACTTTTTAAAGGGGCTGTTTGTTTGTTTTTTTCCTTTCACTGGATTTGAGTTCCTTGTAGATCCTAGATGTTAGGCCTTTGTCAGATCTACAGTTGGCAAATATTTTTTCCCATTCTGTGGGCTGTCTCCCTGCTCTCTTGATGGTTTCTTTTGCTTTGCAGAAGCTCATCAGTTTGATGAAGTCTCATCTGTCTATCTTATTTCTTATGGTATGGGCACTTAGGATTTTGATCAGGAATTGGTTGCCAGTTCCAATTTCCATAAGGGTGTCTCCTGGATTTTCTAAGATACTTATTGTTTGAGGTTTTACATTTAGGTCTTTGATCCATTTAGAGTTAATTGTGTATGGGGATAGGTAGGGGTCCTGTTTCAATCTTCTGCATGTGATCAGTCAGTTTTCCCAGCATGACTTACTAAATAGGTTTCCCTCTCCCTAGTGGTTGTTGTTAGAGGCTTTGTCAAAGATGAATTGGTTGAGAAATTGAGGCTTTGCCTCTGGAGTCTCTATCCTGTTCCATTGCTCTTTATGCCTGTTCTTGTACCAATACCAGGCTGTTTTGATTACTGTAGCCTTATAGTAAAGTTTGAAGTCTGGAAGTGTGATACCTCCTGCTTTGTTTCTTTTACTTAGGATTGTTTTGGCTATTTGTGGTCATTTATGTTTCCATATGAATTTCTGTTTTGTCATTTCCAGGTCTGAGAAGAATGATGTTGGTAACTTAATGGGTATTGCTTTGAATCTGTAGATTGCCTTTGGACATCTTAACAATGTTGATTCTTTTTATCCATGAGCTTAGAATATTTTTCCATTTGTTTGTGTCTTCTTGGATTTCTTTGAGAAGAGTTTTGTAGTTCTCATTGTAAACGTCTTTCACTTCTCTGGTTAGGAGAATGCTGAGGTATTTTGGGGTTTTTTTGTGGCTATTGTGAATGGGATTGTGCTTTTAATTTTGGTCTCTGCCTGCTTGTTGTTGGGGTATAAGAATGCAACTGTCTTTTGCACATTTATTTTGTATCTGAGATTTTGCCAAAGTCCTTTATCAGTGCAAGCAGGTTTTTAACAGTTTCTTTTGGATTTTCAAAGTATAGGATCATATCATCAGCAAAGAGGGATAACTTTACTTCCTCTTTTTCCTATTTGGATACCCCTGATTTCCTTCTCTTTTCTAATTGTCCGAGCTGGGACTTCCAACACAATGTTGAACAAGAGGAGTGAGAGTGGGCAGCCTTGTCTTGTTCCAGTTTCCAGGGGAAATGTTTCCAATTTCTGTCCACTTAGCAATATGTTAACTGTAGGTTTATCATAGATGGCACTTACTATTTTGAGGTATGTTCCTTCTATACCTAGGTGTTTGAGGGTTTTTATCAAGAAGGAATGTTGGATTTTATCAAAATCTTTTTCTGCATCTAATGAGATAATTATGTGGTTCTTGTTTTTACATCTGTTGATGTATTTAATGACATTTATGATCTTGCGAATGTCAAACCAGCCCTGCATCCTGGGGATGAAAAATTCTGGGTTTTCAAGGAACGTGAAAAAGAAAATGGATAATCACCTGAATCCTCAGACACCCCATTGGGATAGATTTTATTGAATTGGAGCAAACTAGAATTATGCAGTTTAAAATGAATAAAGAAGGCCAGACTCGGTGGCTCAGTCTATAATCCCAACACTTTGGGATGCCGAGGTAAGTGGATTGCCCGAGCCCACGGGTTTGAGACCAACCCAGGCAACTTGGTGAGACCTTGTCTCTACAAAAAAAAAGAGAAGAAGAACAAAAAAGTCAGTACATTACTGTAATCAAATTTGACCCAATACAATTTAGCAGATAATGAGGTTTGGAAAAGAAACGGGACTTTGCTTTAATACCATTTGTCAATTAAATTCACTTTGTAGGTATGAAGAGAAATGGTCAGGAATTACATATGTAGAGGCATTTTTTAAAAAATGCATTTCACTACTTTGCAAACAAGATTTTATCCTATAGGATATTGAATACCCAACTCCAGAAGCTTGACTCAGGACTACAAATACCAAACTCCCAATTACAGAAAACTTCTGAAGTCCTTAGCAACTGAGACATTAAGGAAAAAAGGAGAAGGACTTCAGGATGAGCACCAGTGAGACAACATGTAGAAAGGGGCAGTGAGCCCAGTCACCCATGGCTCCCACAATAGTGCCTTGTTTTGGTGAGAGGTGGCCCACTGGTTGGGTTACTACAGAATGCTCTGTCCAAGTATCTACCATGAAGTCAATGGGCCAGCCCCCACAGTCATTCTGACCATAGGCTCCTGGGGGCCTAGACAAATGGACCCTGGTCTGTCCTAGTCTTCCCCATAATTCTCCATCGTGGCTAGGCCAACAAAATTACTTTTGGGGGCCACATATGGTTGGGGTACAGGCTGGTATTGTCCCTGAACCACCTGGCCTCTTCCTCTTCCCTGGGGAGCTGGACAAAAATCTTCCAGCTCTGTACATTAATTTTTCCAGTGCCCTTCTTGGAAATAGTGCACACGTTGGTTTTTCCCTGATGTCATCACCGGGTGGTGTGGCCCGTTTTTGCTGGCCTGCCTGCTGGCTACAACCCTGTGACCTTGGCCTCATCTTGATGGGACAGTTCCCTGGATGTTTCACTCTGCCCAAGCAGTGGCAAGCAGGTCACTTTCTTTTTCATCTTCCAGTCTGCTTCCCTTCAGCCCTCTTGTTCATGATTGACTAATACTTTTGTTGCAACCTCTATCAGCTGGCTAGCATTCATCCCAACAAAGCCCTTTAACTTTTGTAACTTGTGCCGGATGTCTCCCTGAGCCTGACCAACAAAGGCTGCATTAATCATTTGCTGATTTTTGGCTTCTTTGGGGTTGAAGGGAGTGTAGTGGTGAAATGCCTCACATAGCTCCTTATAAAACTGGCTTGGGCTTCTTTCAGGGCCCTGGAGCACCTCCAAAATTTTGCTCATATTCATGGCCTTTTCCCCTCCTTCCCTCATACCACCCAAAAGGGCTTCTTGGATAGCACTCAAGCTTTTGAAATTCCTAACCATTATTAGGGTCCCAGTGCGGGACATCCCCAGGGAACTGATTCTGAGAGAGGCCTGTACACTCATTGCCCCATCCGGAGCGTGCTCCTCTAACCATTTCAAAGCACCCTAAGTAATTCAGCGGCGTTCCTCAGTGTTAAATAGGGTTAGGAGAAGCTGCCGGCAATCAGACCAAGTGGGTTTATGGGTCTGAATAATAGACTGCATCAGATCAATCGTGGCCTGAGACTTCTCAGTATATGAAGGAGTATAGTGTTTCCAGTTCAGGAGGCCAGTGGTAGTAAAGGGCTGATATACGAAGGTATGTTTCTGCCCTTGAATTTGGCCATCTGGACTTTTGTAAAGGGGCTCTCTCATTTCTCTTAGTGGCAATTGCAAAGCCTCCTGACATCTGCAGGGAGGGGGGCTCTTAGCAAGGTTTTCCTGGCACCTTTCTGTCAGGGCATATGGACTTAACAGTGGCAGCTCTGTAGTAGCTGCTGCCTGGGATGTTTCAGGTGACCAAAGGGAAGGGCTGGATCTTGGGCTGAGATTAGCCTCTGGAGTGGCTCCAGCCATGCCAACTGCAGAGGGTGCAGGGGCAAGGAGGGGTACAATGGCATGTATGGTGGCAGGTTCTCTTCAAGTTCCTCAGCGAGAATGGGCTTTCCTGATTCTGGTTGGCATTTTGAGGGAGTTATTGCTCCAGTCAGCATGACTTTATAGTTTTCTTCTAAACAGACCTTTACCCAAGGTTGTCAGGAGAGAACTACATCCTGCCAACAGTCTATGTAGGGAAACTGGTCAGGGCGGCCTGGATCCCCCACAATAACCCTAACCCTTACTAACTAGTTGTCTACTGGCCCACTCCAAACAATGGCCAATCTACTTCATAGGTTATCTAAAGCATTTTGGGAGTTAGCTTGATCCCATAGTCCCCTGAATATCCCCTTTTGAAATTTTTTACCATGCCCTCTAAGGGGAAAAGCTTGCTCTGTTTTTGATCCATTTCCACCCACTAAAAGCTGACAATCACACACAAGATGGAAGGAATGGGGGGAGGTTAAGAAGGCTGGATACTCGCTTTGCCTGTCTCCAGCTGTACCCCTTATGGGGATATTTCAGGTGCCTTCTGGCAATAGGCCAGTTGGTATAACACCCCCAACCAGTTTTCGACCCAGGGTGCCATACACCTTGCAGAGATATTTCAGGCATCTTCTTGGCAATAGGCGAGTCACTGTAACCCCCCGACCAGGTTTTGGTCCCACTACAGTACGTACTACCACTGTTTAGCCGTATGAAAGTCACCACCAGCCCCTCGGATCTACTCCTGTCATTTAACCATGTGAAGGTCACCACCAGAACTGAATCAGGACTACTGCACTCACTTCACCACTAGGTGACATCTTGTTCACTCTCATTCACACAACGTTCCAACCTGTCATCCAGCACCTTAGAGTTACAGTGTCATCCCCCTGTGGTACTATTGGGGCAACTCTGGGAGGTGATCAGGCTCCCATTCTGCCTCTTGGGGCAGGTCTACCAAATCAAACCTGGGTTCTCTCCAGTCTGATAAGTGGTGCTACCCTAGATGGTTACTGGGCCTCACCACGTTTCTTTGCACTCCTGGGGTACTTGCCCCAGCACACCAGGAGGGCTAGTCCCCTACAGATCAAGTGGTCCACTGGCACCAGGTGAGGTTACCTCTTCTGGTGTCTTGGGGGTCATACCCTGGTGACAAGGGAAGTGGAAACACTGTCTCCACCTCTTGCTTCCCAGCCAGTGCACCAGAAATGTTGTGGGAATCTTTTGCAGAGAGAGATGGGACACCAATGCTTCTTTGCCATGAAGCAGCATTTATTTGTGCCTGCACCAGCTCAGCAGATTCGCATCCAAAGGCTGAGCCCAGAATGCATTAAGGCATTGCCTTATATACCTTTTTAACTTTCCTTTTACATTGTAATCCACTTTGTCTTCCTTACAAGGCAACATTTTTGGTATTATACATTTGATTGGATACTTTGTAACTCAGGGCTACAGTTAGCCCTCCTTGTCACACATTGATTGGTTTTTCATAATCTCATTTATATGTCCTATTGGCTGATTGGTTTACAGGATTACTATTCTGATTGATTTCCATGAAAAGTTTAAACACGTAGCCCACCAAAGTAAAAGACCTGTGAAAGAAAGCACAAAGAAGTAGGAAGTAACTTATTTTCCCTTTTCTTACTCTGCATTTTAGAAGGACCCTTGCCTCAGCAGTTCACATACACAGGAGGCAGTTTTTGTACATCTTTGACCACAAAAATCAGGGATTTTAACAATATCAATGGGTCCAGAGAAAAAAAGACACAGGGAATCAGAGTAGGCTTATGTTAGAGGATAGTGTAGTCATGAGTTAGGACTGGCAAATGATTCCTACCTCTGGACATCACTAAGTGTTCTGGGTCAAAATGTGCTGCTTGTGGAGAGAACTCCTGTTGGCTTTGACACTACCAGTCATCTCCCTGCCTCTTAGGTGTCTTGGTTTTCCCTCAGGGTGCTGAGAGCACTCAAGGGGCCCCAGAGTGCCAGGTGACCAGTCCTTACGTGCTCTTCCTAAATGGGGCAGCCCCCAGGAACATTGGGAGCCTCTTTCAACTTCCAGGTGAACTTCCTCTAGGACCTTTTCCAATCCTCTGATCACCATTTCTGGAATCTGGCATGGATTCAGGTCCACTGAGCAACTGATCAAGCCTGGATCCTTCCAGAGACCGCAGAGTCCTTTATTACTAGAATGGAGAGGTTCCTATGAGGCCCTTATATGTCATGGAGCTGATTCCCAACAACTTTGCAAGTCCCTCAATCACCTAAGGGAGTCTGCTTGCACAGACCAAAGGGTAAGAGTGCCTGTTATCGTTGACCCAGACTGCGGTCTGTGTTCGTAAGGGTGGAGTTTCCTATTGTCCTGGGGATTTTCACCACCTACATAGATACTACACAAATAAAGGGAGACAGCAACATGTAGGAAACATAAAATGACATAAAAGAAGCACGTGCCAATCAAGTTTTTAAAATATGACATGTTCCATCAAATAATGCATAATAAACCAGCCAGCTTTCCTAACAAATTTAAATACAAAAAAAGGATATCCTAATAGGAGCACTAACAACTCAGTTCAGCATTTTTCTGGCACCTTCATAGTGGCCTCAGCGAGCCCAAATGAGAAAGCTTCCACCAACCCCCTGTGTATGTCCAGGGTTGACTTACCAAATAAACCTGTCTGCTTTGCAAGATTGGTACCTGGTAAGGCCTCTTCCTTACAAGTTCATCAAAGGCTGGTCCTGGTTGGCGGGACACCTCTGCAGAGAGTTCCCAGAGCACAGAGTGGCTCAGGCAGCTACTATTACATCTCTATCAGGAGATCCTGTTGACCAAATCCCTTTGTGGTTGCCAATTGTTATGGACCGAGTGACACTCAGCTGCTCCCCTAGACATCAATAAATCAAGGGAGCAGGGAACTGGTAGAAAGAAGTTTATTCTGAGTTCAAATCCAGGAAGCAGAGCCAGACTTGAGGTCCTTCTAAAATGGTTCTGCTCACCCTCCAGGCTTTTACAATTCACTTTTATGAGTCCAGAGTTGTTAGTACCTATACATTAGCCATGTGACCAGCAGAGCATGGTATAGAACTTGAGTTTCATCTGCATTTATCGATAGTGACATTTTTCAGTCCAGATTTCCTGGTGCCAGGTATCAGAGGTATCTCATAGCTTTTATCAGTAGGGCCTCGCAGAAGCGTTAATCAAGCTTGTCACAGAGTAAAGGAGTAAAGGGAGTTTACGAGGCCTAAGACATCATGCGTTATGCAAAAGTTATACAAATCACAAAACTTATGATTACATTGATACAAAAGTCATACGAATCACAAGGCTTATGATTACATCGATACTATATTATTCAAATCACTCAGAAAAAGGAAGTAAATGGAGATTTGCATCTTTCAGTTGATTGGGCATAGACTACAGGGATGTCATGGATCCCCTGAAGCTACTTACTGGGAATGCATAGCAGATAAGGGGAAGTGCACCTCTTATTAGCTCTCAAGAATATTGTTCAGGAATGTACAGGAGCACTTGCACCCCCTCCATGGCCTTCTCTAGGAGCTGTGACAATATGGACATATATTAGTGAGTCTCTGTATCAAATCCTCTCATCTCCACCTTCCAAAGTGCTGGAATTACTGACATGAGCCACTGTGCCTGGTGAAGCTTGCATTTTAATGGCAAACTTAAGTCTGTGATAGCATATATGATGAAGAGACCCTCTTAAGGTAGTCCTCTACTACTACAAATGTTGGATGGCTTAGGGTTACCACCCTGCATGGATCCACATTCCTTAGAATCATAAGATCGTGCTGACCCTCCTTGGAATAGAATGAATCACAGACCCCATGGTTTTAGTCACATAGTAAGATAGGTTGTTATTCATCCCTGTGATCAATAGTTAAAGTTAAAAATGTAATTATGTTAATCATATAACCATAACCAGTACACTTTTGTTTTGTTATACCCATTGATTAATGGTGTATGTTCCACTTTGTAGTGAGTTTCTTTTTTTCTTTTTCTTTTTCTTTAGTGTGTCATGTCACCGGGTTTCAGTCCACCAGAAACCTGACCGCACATGTCCACAGTACTTGGGGTAGCACTGCCATCCCATTCCCTCCCTCTTCCCGGGTCCTCCAGGTTCCCTCAACCCTGCCTATAGTGAGTTTCACTAGCACTTTTACTTAAAGTTACTGATAAACTAAATTATGGGCTCCCAGTAATAGGTACCAAAAATATGTAGACAATGAATGCTATAATTGATGAAATGCAATTGAAACTGGAATTTTACAGAATGCTTTGTAAGTCACGTAGTTTGATGTTAATCAATAGCAAAATCCAGTGCTTATGCTTATAAATACAGGCAAAATCTGAGGAGCTGAGCTGACCTTGGCATATACACCAGCTTGTCTTCCTGAATTCTGTATTCAGAAATAAACTTCTTTCCTACCAGTTCCCTGCCTTTCAGTTTTCATTGGCGAGCAAGAGAGCAGTCATGTGTTCCATGGACTTTATCATATCCTGTTTAGCAAATTTTAGTTTTACCTTTTTGTTTGAAATTTTTTTTTGAGTTGGAGTCTCATTCTTATTGCCCAGGCTGGAAGGCAGAGGCACGCTCATGGCCACTGCAGCCTTGACCTGCTGGGCTCAGGCAATCCTTCTGCCTCAGCCTTCCAAGTAGCTGGAAATACAAGTATGCACTACCATACCTGGATAATATTTGATTTATTGTAGAGATGAGGTCTCACCAAGTTGCCCAGGCTGGTCTCGAACCCCTGGGCTAAGCCAATCTCCTCACCTCTGCCTCCAAAGTGCTGGGATTACAGACTTGTGCCACCACACCCAGCCTTGTTTGAACTATTAACAAATACAGTGATATCGGGGTTATTTCAGGAAGTCTCTAGAAGATCTGTCCAGGGCATGGATAATATAAAAGAGGTAAGCAACCATGAGATTTTCATTATTCAGGCAAAGAAAGGAGCATGGCTGGACTTGGAGTGTTGCAGTAATGGACAGTGACGTGTGAAGCAGAAATAAATATTTCTTTTTTCATCAATATTTTTTATGATGATGTTGTGGGGTACAGTTAAGGGTTAGGTATACAATTATGTTTCATTCAGGCACCCTGTTGATAAGAGGTGTTTCCCATCCCCAGACAGATATTTGCTACTGTTAATCCTATCTCCCTCCCCCCCCATAGTTTCCCAGTACCGTCAGTCATTTTCTTATAGTATTACATTGGATGTTCAAGGTCCATTATGTGAGTGGGAACATGTGATACTCGGATCTTTGTTTCGGTGAGAGGTCACTCAATATTATAGACTCTAGTTCCATCCAGGTTGCTGCGAAATTCATGATTTTGTTCTTTTTTATGGCTGCTTAGTATTCCATCGTGTATATGTACCACATTTTAAAAATCCAGTTCTCTTTTGATGGGCAGCATGGTTGTTTCCAGGTTCTTGCTATTGTGAACAATGCTGTGATAAACATACGTGTGCAGGTATCTTTTTTATAGAGTGATTTGAGTTCTTCAGGATATATTCCCAGTAGGGGGATTGCGGAGTCATATAGGAGGTTGATAAGAGCTTTTAGGAATCGCCACACTGTTTTCCACAGAGGTTGCACTAGTTTACACTCCCACCAACAGTGTAGAAGTGTTCCCTTTTTGCCACACCCTCTCCAGCAGCTGTTATTTTTTGAGTTGTGATAATTGCCATTCTGACTGGAGTTAGGCGGTATCTCAGTGTGGTTTTGATTTGCATCTCCCTGATGATTAGTGAGGTTGAACATTTCTTCATGTGTTTGTTGTCTGCTCGGATGTCCTCTTTTGTGAAGTGTCTGTTCATATCTTTTGCCTATTTTATAATGGGGTTGTTTGTTTTTTTCTTTTCAGCACGTTTTAGTTCCTTATAGATCTAGGATGTTAAGCCTTTGTCAGACCTGATGTTGGCAAATATTTTTTCCCAGTCTGTAGGCTGTCTCCCTGCTCTCTTGGTGGTTTCTTTGGCCTTTCAGAAGCTTGTCAGTTTAATAAGGTCCCACTTGTCTATCTTCTCTCTTATGACCTGTGGGTTTCGGGTTTTGTTCAGGAATTGGATGCCAGTTCCGATTTCCATGAGAGTATTTCCTTCCTTTTCTAAGGTTCTTATGGTTTGAGGTTTTATATTTAGGCCTGTGATTCATTTGGAGTTAACCTTTGTGCATGGGGATAGATAGGGGTCCTGTTTCAATCTTCTGCATGTGGTCAGCCAGCTTTCCCAGCATCATTTACTGAATAGGTTCTCCTTTCCCCAGTGGTAGGTGGTGGTGGCTTTGTCGAAGATGAGCTGGTTGAGAAATTGAGGTTTTGCTGCTGGAATCTCAATTCTATTCCATTGATCTATATGCCTGTACCTATACCAGTGCCAAGCTGTTTTGATGATTGTAGCTTTATAGTAAAGTTTGAAGTCTGGTCATGTGATACCACCTGCTTTGCTTTTTTTTTGCTGAGGATTGTTCTGGCTATTCTTGGACGTTTGTGTTTCCATATGAATTCCTGTGTTGTTTTTTGCAGGTCTGAGAAGAATGTTGCTGGTAATTTGATGGGTATTGCATTGAATTTGTAGATTGCCTTAGGTAAGATGGACATCTTCACAATGTTGATTCTTCCAATCCATGATCATGGGATATTTTTCCACTTGTGTGTGTCATCTTTGATTTCTTTGAGCAGTGTTTTGTGGTTTTCATTGTAAAGGTCTTTCACGTCTCTGGTTAGGAAGATGCCAAGATATTTCATTTTTTTTGTGGCTATTGTGAATGGAATTGTGTTTTTTATTTGGGTTTCTGTTTGTTTATTATTGGTGTAGAGAAATGCAATTGTCTTTTGTACATTTATTTTCTATCCTGAGACTTTGTGAAAGTCCTTTATTAGTGTAAGGAGGTATTTCACAGATTCTTTTGGGTTTTCAAGGTACACAATCATATTATCTTTAAAAAGAGATAACTTGACTTCCTCTTTTCCTATTTGGATAACCCTGATTGCCTCCTCTTCTCTGATTGCTCGAGCCAGGACTTCCAAAACTATGTTGAACAGGAGGGGTTAGAGTGGGCATCCTTGTCTTGTTCCAGTTTTCGGGGGAAATGGTTCCAATTTTTGTCCATTTAGGAGTACGCTGACTGTGGGTTTCTCGTAGATGGCTTTTACTATTTTGAGGTATGTTCCCCGTATGCCTAGATGTTCAAGGGTTTTTATCAAGAAGGGGTGCTGGATTTTATCAAAAGCTTTTTCTGCATCTAATGATATAATCATGTGGTTTTTATTTTAACATCTGTTGATGTATTTAATTACATTTATGGTTTTACAAATGTTGAACCAGCCTTGCATCCCTGGAATGAAGCCCACTTGGTCATGATGGATGATTTTTGAGATGTATTGCTGAATCTGGTTTGCTAGGATCTTGTTGAGAATTTTAGCATGTGTGTTCATCAAAGATATTGGCCTGTAGTTTTCTTTCTTTGTTGGATCTTTACCTGGCTTGGGTATCAATGTGATGTTGGCTTCGTAAAATGATTTGGGGAGAGTTCCATCTTTTTCAATCACCTGGAATACCTTCAGTAGGATTGGTATCAGCTCCTCCTTGAATGTCTTGTAGAATTCTGCTGGAAAGCCATCTGCTCCAGGGCTTTTTTTGTAGGAAGTTTTCTTATTACGTAGTCAATTTCCTTGATTGTTATTGGTATATTTAGGGTCTCAATTTCTTCTTGCTCCAACCTAGGTAGGTTGTGTGATGTCAGAAAGTCCTCCATTTCCTTAAGGTTTTCAAGTTTGTTTCCATACAAGTGTACGTAGTAGTCTCTAAATGATCTTTTTGTATTTCCTCAAGGGTCAGATGTGACTTCATCTTTTTGTGTTTCTGATTGTGC
>NW_007055577.1:413927-415520 GCF_000164805.1 Carlito syrichta | reverse complement strand
TTTTATTTTGGTGATCTGGATTCTTCTGCTAAAATTAGGGTTTTTGTGGTCTTGCTTTCCCAGCTTCCTTAGGTTTCTCGTTAGGCTGTTAACTTGTGATCCTTCCATTTTCTTCATGTGCATTTGTAGGGATATGAATTCCCCTCTTATTACAGCTTTCATGACAACCTAGAGATTTTGGTAAGATGTTTCTTCATTTTCATTTGTTTCCAGGTATCCTTTAATCACTGTTTTGTTTTCATGATTGACCCAGGAGTTGTTTAGCATCATGCTGTTTAGTGTCCATGTCTTTGTGGGTTTTGGGGGGACCTTGTTGTCAATGTTTATTTTTATTCCATTGTGGTTCGAGAAGGTTCATGGTAGAATTTCATTCCTTTTAAATTTGCTTATGCTTGATTTATGTCCAATTATGTGGTCGATCTTAGAATATGTTCCATGCAATGATGAGTAGAATGTGTATTCTGTGGTCTTTGGATGGAGTGTTCTGTAGGTATCAATTAAGTCCTTTTGGTCCAGAGTCTTATTGAGGTTCTGGATCTCCTTGCTGATTTTTTGTCCTGATGATCTGTCTAGGGTTGTGAGTGGGGTATTAAATTCCCCAGTTATGATGGTGTTAGAGTCAATATCTTTCTTTAGTTTTCCTAGAAGTTGCTTTATGAACGTTGGCGCACCTATGTTGGATGCATATATGTTTAGGATAGATATTTCTTGTTGATGGAGTGAACCTTTTATCATTATGTAGTGCCCCTCTGTATCTTTTTAAATTTTTGATAGCTTAAATGGTATTTTGTCTGGAATTAGGATCGTGACTCCTCCTTTCTTTTGTGTTCCATTTGCCTGAAAATTTGTTTCCCATCCTCTTACTTTGAATCTGTGCATGTCCTTTCTGAGATGGGTCTCTTGAAGGCAGTATATTGTTGCCTGGTGATATTTTATCCATTTTGCCATTCTATGTCTTTTCAGTGGTGCCTTTAGTCCATTCACATTCAGGCTAATTATTAAAATGTGAGAGTCCGTCCCTATCATAGAGTTCTTGTAGAGTTGTTGTTCTTCCACTTGGTTTTTTTGGTCTTTCTTATGGTTTTGGGGTTGGTTCATGTATATTTTATTCTTTTGTCTGTACTCTTGTGAAGAACGTTGTTCTTTTGTCCTTTTCTTCTTTGTTTAGTACTTTCTTAAGTGTTTCATGTAGAGATTCTTTGGTGGCAGCATAAGTTCTTAGGGATTGGATATCTGGGAAAGATTTTAATTCTCCCTCACTGATGAAGCTTAGCTTGGCCAGGTAGGTTATTCTTGGTTGAAATTATTTATCTTTTAGGACTTTGAAGATAGGGCTCCAAGCTCTCCTAGCCTGCAGGGTTTCTGTAGATAAATCTGCTGCTATTCTGATTGGTCTTCCATGGTAGGTGATCTGGCCCTTTTCTTTTGCTGCCTTTAGGATTTTTTTCTTTTATGCCTACTTTTTAAAGGTGAATTATTATGTGTCTAGGAGTTGGTCTTCTCATTTGTTGTCTTGCAGGGGTTCTCTGAATCTCTTGTGTTTGAATTTTTGCATCACTGATTGGATAAGGGAAGTTTTCTTGAATGATCTCG
>NW_007055577.1:393302-413574 GCF_000164805.1 Carlito syrichta | reverse complement strand
ACAGTATTCTTTATTACTGTATCTCAGATATCAGTTCCTTCCTAGTTCTCTGTGTCTCTCAATTCTTTTAATCTCTCCATTATTGTCTGATATCTACGTTGTAGTTTGAGACCCTTCATTCTGGGGGCTCTTCATTGTTTGCATTCCAAAGTCAATTTTCTCAGTGTCTGCCCTCCCAGGGGTCTGGGAGAGACCCATTCTCTTCTTTTGGATTTTCTTCATTTTTGTCGATTTTTCTCTCTCTCCCCCTTTCCCTCCCCTTCTTTAATTCTGTTTTTGAGGGAAGGTGTGGTTGTTTTTATTTCTCTTCTGCAATGGCCTGTTCTTTCTTATGAAGGTCTTCTGGCTTTGTTCACTTTTCAGGTTGGAGTATAGGCTGCAATCTGTACTTTTTGTGGTTTCGTTTTGAGGTTTAATTGAGATGGAAGCTGTGGTTCAGAATGCTGATTCTAGCATCCACGAACAGGTGTATGAGCACACTGAAACCTATTTCCTTCTGCCTTACAATCTGTCCATTCAGCAGTATGTAGTCTTGGCCCCTAGATTAAAAAGGGGGGTATAAAAGAGGAAGATAATGGAAGAAGGGGGGTCAATAGGGAGTTAGAAAGAGAGAAGAGCGAGAGGGAAAACAGATATACATACCAACTATCAGGTGAGAAAGAGGCACAAGGCTGGGAAGAAGTGAAGAAAGACACGTAAGAAAGATTCCCTAAAGAGTACTGATAGCTACACAGAGACAGGCCAATAAAATCAAGAAGCAGTGTAAGTCCGAGGGCAAACAACAAACGTGATCAAAACCAACAGTTACAATGATAAAATCATAATTCAAAATAAACGATCAGACTAAAGTCACTTCTCTGATCTCTTATTCCAGCCTCTCCCCTTTGTTTTTCGTTGCAGCATAGGGGTGGGGCTTTGTCTCCTGTTTTGCACCCTTGCCTTAGGAATGGAGGTAAAGTTTGTTGATAGGTGGGTGGGGCAATGGAAGTCTCTGCCTGGCGAATGGTGAGGCAGTTTATGCAGATCTCTTTTTCTCCGCTTGTCTGGTTCCCCCAGCTTGGGGTCTCACACTGAGTGCCTCAGCCAGGGTAGGCCCGGAGTTCCAGAGCTTCAAAGCTCCAAAGGGCAGGTGGTGAGCGGCAAGAGTGGCCCTGGGCTCCCCACAGGGTACTTCAACCAGGAATGGGACTGGTGTCTCTGAGGGGCGGGCGCCCAGAGCCTCCCTGAGTGGCCGGCAGCTTGGGGCTGGGTGCCAGGCTGGATATGATGTAGCCAGGGAAGGAGCTTGGAGGGTGCTGGGAACCGAGACTCCCACGCACGCAGTGGAACAGCAGCAGCAGTGGCCACGATATCTGGCCCTGCGTGGGACCGAAGGTCCACAGGCCTCGCACCAGCACAGCTGGTGGTGGACTGGGGGATGGGGGAAGAGAAGTAAGAGTCTTTTTGCAACTCATGTTTGGAGGCTCTCACAAGTTCACCTATGCCATCACCATATTTTTCCCGTCTCCTATTTTTTTTTTTTTTTTTTAGTTGGAGTCTCACTCTATCGCCCAGACTGGAATGCAGTGGCACACTCCCGGCCACCACAGCCTCGCCCTGCTGGGCTCTGGTGATCCTTCTGCCTCAGCCTTCCAAGTATGAAATAAATATATCTTAGGTAGTTGAGTAACTAGCTAATAACTGGTAAGCACTTTGCTTCAACAGGAGAGTTTATATAGGCTGAGCACAGTTACTCTTGCCTGTAATTCCCATACTTTGGGAGGCTAAGAGAGGAGGATTTTTTGAGCTGAGGAGTTTGAGACCAGCCTATGCAACAAAGCACAACCTCATCTCTACAAAAATAAAATAATTATCCAGATGTGATGGTGTTCACCTGTAGTCACAGCTACTTGTGAGGCTGAGGAAGGACGATTGCTTGAGCCCAGGAATTAGAGGCTGTGTTGAGTTGTGATCATGCCACTGTACTCGTCTGGGCAAAAAAGTGATACCTCAATTCAAAAAAAAAAGAAAAAAGAAAAAATGTTATAGTCCGAGTAAAGCTCAACTTCTCTCCCTTGATACTGATAAATCAAAGGGTCAGGAAACTGGTAGAAAGTGTTTATTTCTGAGTTTAAATGCAGGGAGCAGAGTCGGACTTGAGGGCTTTCTAAAATGCCCACCCTTCAGGCCTCACAGTCCACTTTTTTTTTTTTTTTAACATATTTGTTATTTTTAAATTGTGGGCTATAGTTAAGGGTTAGGTATACAAATATGCATTGTACAGGTACCCTTGTTGATGAGGTGTGGCCCCCATCCCTAGACAGATATCGGCTACCATTAATCCCACCTCCCTTCCCCTCCCTAACCCCCCCATAGTTTCCCACCACAGTCAATCCTTTTCTTATAATATTATGATAGTTGTTCAAGGAACACTTATGAGTGAGAACATGTGATACTCAGATCGTTGTTTCTGTGAGACATCACTTAGTATTATAAATTCCAGTTCCATCCAGGTTGCTGTGAAATTTATGATTTTGTTCTTTTTTATGGCTGTGTAATATTCCATTGTGTATACATACCACATTTTTTCAATCCAGTCCTCTTTTGATGGACAGCATGGTTGGTTCCATGATCTTATTGTGAACAATGCTGTGATAAACATACATGTGCAGGGGTCTTTTTCATAGAGTGATTTCAGATCTTCAGGGTATATTCCCAGTAGGGGAATTATGGGGTCATATGGAAGGTCGATTTTTAGAGCTTTTAGGAATCACTACACTGATTTCCACAGAGGCTGCACTAGTTTACACTCCCACCAACAGTGTAGAAGTGTTCCCTTTTCACCACATCCTCTCCAGCATCTGTTATTTTTTGAGTTATTCTTAATGGCCATTCTGACTGGAGTTAGGTGGTATCTGAGTGTAGTTTTAATTTGCATCTCTTTGATGATTAGTGAGGTTGAACATTTCTTCAAATGTTCTTCAAGTGTGGCTGTTGGCCGCCCATATGTCTTCTTTTTAGAAGTGTATGTTCATATCTTTTGCCTACTTTGTAATGGGGTTGTTTGTTTTTTTCTTTTCAGCATGTTTGTGTTCCTTGTAGATCCAAGATGTTAGGCCTTTGTCAGACATGGAGTTGGCAAATACTTTTTCCCATTCTGTGGTCTGTCTCCCTGCTCTCTTGATGGTTTCTTTGGTTTTGCCAAAGCTTGTCAGTTTAATGAGGTTGCACTTGTCTATCTTATCTCTTAGGGCCCGTGCATTTTGGGTTCTGTTCAGGAATTCGATGCCAGTTCCAATTTACATAAGGGTGTGTCCTGCATTTTCTAAGGTTCTTATGGTTTGAGGTTTTACATTTAGTTCTCTGATCCATTTAGAGTTAATTTTTGTGTACGTGGATAGATAGGAGTCTAGTCTGAGCCTTTTGCATGTGGTCAGCCAGTTTTCCCAGCAACATTTACTGACTAGGTTCTCCTCTCCCCAGTGGTGGGTGGTGGAGGCTTTGTCGAAGATGAGTTGGTTGAGAAATTGAGGTTTAGCTTCTGGAATCTCAATTCTATTCCATTGGTCTATATGCCTCTTCCTGTACCAATACCAAGCTCTTTTGATTACTGTAGCTTTATAGGAAAGTTTCAAGTCTGGTAATGTGATACCGCCTGCTTTGTGTTCTTTGCTGAGGATTGCTCTGGCTATTTTTGGTCATTTGTCATTCCATATGAATTCCTGTATTGTTTTTTCTAGGTCTGAGTAGAATGTTGCTGGCAATTTGATTGGTATTGCATTAAATCTGTCTATTGCCTTAGGTAAGATGGACATCTTCACAATGTTGATTCTTCCAATTCATGAGCATGGGATATTTTTCCACTTGTTTGTGTCATCTTTGATTTCTTTGAGCAACATTTTGTAGCTTTCATTGTAAAGGTCTTTCATGTTTCTGGTTAGGAGGATGCCAAGGTATTTCATTTTTTTGTAGCAATTGTGAATGCAATTGGGCTTTTTATTTGGGTTTCTGTTTGTTTATTATTGATGTAAAGAAATGTGATTGTCTTTTGCACATTTATTTTATAGCCTGAGACTTTGCCAAAGTCCTTTATCAGTGCAAGGAGGTTTTTGACAGATTCTCTTGGATTTTCAAGGTACACAATCATGTCGTCTGCAAAGAGAGATAACTTGGCGTCCTCTTTTCCTATTTGTATACCCCTGATTGCCTTGTCTTCTCCGATTGCTCTAGCAGGACTTCCAATACTATATTGAACAGGAGGGGTGAGAGTGGGCATCCTTGTCTTGTTCCAGTTTTCTAGGGAAATGGTTCCAATTTTCGTCTGTTTAGGAGTATGCTGGCTGTGGGTTTCTCATAGATGGCTTTTATTATTTTGAAGTATGTTCCACGTATGCCTATATGTTCGAGGGTTTTTATCAAGAAGGGGTGCTGGATTTTATCTAAAGCTTTTTCTGCATCTAATGATATAATCATGTGGCTTTTGTTTTGACATCTGTTGATGTATTTAATTACATTTATGGTTTTACAAATGTTTAAGCAGACTTGCATCCCAGGGATGAAGCCTACTTGGTCATGACGGATGATTTTTGAAATGTGTTGTTGAATCTGGTTTGCTAGGATCTTGTTGAGAATTTTATCATCTATGTTCATCAAAGATATTGGCCTGTAGTTGTCTTTCTTTGTTGGGTCTTTACCTGGCTTGGGTATCAAGCCATTTTATGATGTTAGCTTCATAAAATGATTTGGGATCAGTTCCATCTTTGTAAATTGCCTGGAATACCTTCAGTAGGATTCTTACCATTTCCTCCTTAAATGTCTTGTAGAATTCTGCTGGAAAGCCATCTGGTCCAGGGCTTTGTTTTGTAGGTAGTTTTCTTGTTACATAGTCAATTTCCTTGATTGTTATTGGTGTCTATTTAGGGTCTCAATTTCTTCTTGTTTCAACATAGGCAGGTTGTGTCATGTCAGAAAATCTTCCACTGCCTTAAGGTTTTGTAGTTTGTTTCCATACAAGTGTAAATAGTAGTCTCTAATGACCTTTTGTATTTCTTTAGGGTCAGATGTGATTTCATCTTTTGTGTTTCTGATTGTGTTTATTTGGACTTTTTCTCTCCTTTTCATGGTCAGTCTAGCTAGGGGACCATCGATCTTGTTTATCCTTTCAAAGAATCAGCTTCATATTTCATTGAGTTTTTTTGTATTATCTTTTTGTCTTCTATGTCCTGGATTTGGGCTTTTATTTTGGTTATCTGGATTTTTCTGCTGAGGTTAGGGTTTTGATGGTCTTGGTTTTCAAGCTTCCTTAGTTTTCTTGTTAGGCTGTTAACTTGTGATCCTTCCATTTTCTTCATGTGCGTTTGTAGGGATATAAATTCCCCTCTTATTACAGCTTTCATGACAACCTAGAGATTTTGGTAAGATGTTACTTCATTTTCATTTGTTTCCAGGTATCCTTTAATCTCTGTTTTGTTTTCATGATTGACCCAGGAAGTGTTTAGCATCATGCTATTTAGTGTCCATGTCTTTGTTGGTTTGGGGGGAACCTTGTTGGTGTTGATGTTTATTTTTATTCCACTGTGGTTCGATAGGGTGCGTGGCAAAATTTTGATCTTTTTAAATTTGCTTATGCTTGATTTATGGCCAGGTATGTGGTCGATCTTAGAGTATGTTCCATAGGGTGATGCATAGAATGTATATTCTGTGGTCATTGGATGGAGTGTTCTGTAAGTATCAATTAAGTTAATTTGGTCAAGAGTCACATTGAGGTTCTAGATCTCATTGCTGATGTTTTGTCCTGATGTTCTGTCTAGGGTTGTGAGTGGGGTATTGAATTCCCATCTGTGATAGTGTTAGAGTCAATATATTTTTTGAGTTTACCTAGAAGCTGCCTTATGAAAGTTGGCACACCTAAATTGGTAGCCTATATGTTTAGGATGGGTATTTCTTGTTGATGGATTGAACCTTTTATCATTATTTAGTAGCCTTTTGTATCTTTTTAAATTTTTGATAGCTTAAAGGATATTTTGTCTGAAATTAAGTTCGTCACCCCTCCTTTCTTTTGTGTTCCATTCGCCTGATCATTTTTTTCCCATCCTCTTGCTTCGTGTCTATGAGTGTCCTTCTAGTGAGGTGAGTCTCTTGAAGGCAATAAATTGATGCCTGGTGATATTCTATCCATTTTGCCATTCTATGTCTTTTCAGTGGTGCATTTAGTCCATTCACATCTATGCTAATTATTAAATTGTGAGAGTTGATCCCTATCATAAGGTTCTTACAGAGCCATTGCTGTTGTTCCTGTTTGTTTGTTGCCTTTCTTTTCGTTTTTGAGTTTCTTCATGAGTGTTTTTAATCTTTTTCCTGTACTCTTGTGAAGAACGTTGTTGTTTTTTTCTTGTGTGTTCAGTACTTTCTTACGTGTTTCTTGTAGAGGTGGTCTGGTGGCAGTGTAGGTTCTTAGGGAATGGATATCTGGGAATGATTTCAATTCTCCCTCACTGATGAAGGTTAACTTGACTGGGTAGGTTATTATTGGTTGAAATTGTTTATGTTTTAGAACTTTGAAGATAGGACTCCAAGGTCTCCTAGCCTGGAGTGTTTCTGTAGATAAATCTGCTGCTATTTTAATTGGTCTTCCCTGGTAGGTAGTCTGACCTGTTTGTCATGCTGCCTTTATGCTTTTTTCTTTTATACTTACTTTGTTTAGGTGAATTATTATGTGTCTGGGAGTTTTTCTTCTCATTTGTTGTCTTACAGGGGTTCCCTGAATCTCTTGTGTTTGAATTTTTGCTTCACTGATGAGATTAGGGAAGTTTTCTTGAATGATTTTATGAAATATTTGTTCCAGTATAACCTCTGACTCTCTCTCTGACTCAGGAAGGTCAATTACTCTTAGGTTGGGTCTCTTCAAGTAATCAGTCATCTCTTGAAGGTTTTCTTCTGTCTTTTTATGCTTCTTTTCTATGTTTTTGACAATTTGGGTCATTTCTGTATTTTGGTCTTCAAGCTCTGAGATTCTTCTGCTTGGCTAATTATGCTTTCCATGCTTATTGTTATTTATTTCCATCACAGTATTCTTTACTGCTGCTATTTCTGTCATCAGCTCATTCCCATTTTCCTCTTGTCTCTCCTCAATTTTTAAAATTCTCTCTAATAATGTCTTGATGTCTGGGTTTGTTGCATGTGACCAGTCATTCTGGGGCCTCTTCATTGTTTGTGTTCCGAAGTCTGTTTTCTCATTTTCTGACTTTCCAAGGGTCTGTGTGAGACCTATATTCTTCTTTTGGTTTTTCTTCATTTGTGCAGATTTCCCCCCCTAATTTTTCCTTCCCCCCACTTCCCTGTCTTCTTTAATTCTGTTATTAATGGGTAGAGGGATTGGTTTTACTTCTGTTTGTTCTATCTCCTATTCTTCCTTATATATTTCCTCTGGATTTGTTCAATTCTGGAGTTGGACTGTAGGTTGGGGGCGGTCCTTTTTGCAGTTTTGAGATTTAATTAAGGGGGAGTTGTGATTCAAAATCTATCTGCAGATACTGGTATCTGCCGACAGGTGTGTGGATTATCTGAAACTCACTTCTCACTGTCTTGGAATCTGTCCATGCAGTGGGGTTGTAGATTTACTCCCTGAAAGCAATATGATATTACCAGAGGGAGGAGAATGGAGCAGGCAGTGGGGGGAAGAAGGGGTTGGAGAGAGAGGAGTGAGAGGGAAAACAGATGAGCGTACCAACTGACAAGTGAAAAGAGACATAAAGACTGAAACAAATAAAAAGAAAAACACTAACCACAACTACAGACTAACCAACAACTATATGAAAAAACTAAAACATTCAATGATGTTAATATACAAGCTAACAAACCTCCTTATTGTTGTGCTATTCCTCTACACAAAGATGGAGTTTACAGAGAAATAAAAAAGAGGAATAGATTAAAATCAGTAAACTAACAGAACCAACCAAGCATATTCTGAAACTTCCTTTAAGTCCAATGTCCTTTCAGCTCTGATTTCTAGCTGTTTTTGGAGGCTGGTAGATTTGTTCACAGTTAGGGTCAGTTGCCCCTGGCCTGCTGTGAAGGGCAGTTCAGATCTGGGCTCCCTGCCCAGTCTATTACTCAGATCTGGTCTGTGTCTATTTATCAAGTTGGAAAAGCTTCTGTCATTCCCTTTTGGATGTTGTTACCTTGGATCCCCAGCATGTGGTGCTGTCTCACCACTCCAGTTGATCTTTATCTGCAGCTGCTGAATCCTGTGTGTCAGCGTCCGGGAGGGGAGGGAGTGGG
Organism: Carlito syrichta; assembly: GCF_000164805.1. Classification (NCBI taxonomy): domain Eukaryota; kingdom Metazoa; phylum Chordata; class Mammalia; order Primates; family Tarsiidae; genus Carlito; species Carlito syrichta. Next base: position 405,315 of record NW_007055577.1, on the reverse strand, counting down.
CGACGTTAGCCGGTAGCCACAATGGCGGGCCTCCTGGTACATGAAGCAGCTCCACAAGCCTGGCTCTGGGTGTGGGGTGTGGCTTGGCAGTGGAAGTGACTGCGGCAGTCCCAGTGGCGGCAATCTCAGTACATCGTGCTTGCGGGGGCTCCATGGTCCAAGGTCGTGGGTTGTCTCAGGCATGGGTTGGGTGATGGTTGTGGTGGCAGCATCCATGGCTGTGTCTGTGGCCCAGCCCACCATGATGTTTGAGTGGTGATGTCAGCTGTGCTCCCTGTGAAGAGCAGGCTGCTGAAGATGGGAGCTGCCACCTGTGGGGGAGAAGTAGAGTCTTATTTGTGTTCTCTTTCATGGAGGGTCTCACAGACCAACCTGCCCCATTGCCATCTTGCTGGAAGTCGCAGTCCACTTTTATAATCCGAAGTCTGTACATTAGTCATGTTACCAGCAGAGCATTGTATCGAACATAAGCATTTTGCATTTAGATGGTATTTAGAGTAAAGGAAGTTTACAAGACCTAAGATATCATGCATTGCATGTTATGCAAATCACAATACTTATAATTACATTGATACTATATTTTCAAACCTATGACTACTAAGAAAGCGATTAAATAGGAATTTACATCTTTAGGTATAGTCTACAGGGATGTCAAGGATCTCCTGAAGCTACTTACTCAGAGTACATAGAAGACAAGGGGCCTCTCAGTAATGTGCTCAGGAATGTGCCGGAGCATCTAGACCTTTGCCATGCCCTTCTCTAGGGGCTGTGGCAATATAGACAGACATTAGTGGGTCTATGTATCAAAAAGACTTTATACAGCTTACAGAAACATAATCTATAATCATCACTAAACAAAGCATAATCTTATGCTTTAAGATTTAGTGATGCATAATCTTCTCTTAATCTTCTTTAGTGAAGATTTTCTAACTAAGCTTATTGAAGTCTTTTACATATTTTGCTGTTGCTTTTAGAGCTCACAGATATAGGGGAGGGAGAGGTCACCTCCAAACCCCTTAGCTCTTATTTGGGCTCTTTGGTTGAATCTAGAAACCAAATTGATACTAGGAAGATTAACAAGAGAAAAGTATGCCAATTTCTTAGTTTTATATGTACATGGGAATGTCACAGAGAGTGAAGCCCAAAGAAGTAGCCAAAGAAAGATGTGCTTATGTTTTTTAGACAAAGAATGAGCCACTTGAGAAGAAATGACAGGAGAAAATAGATCTTGGTTGGGGCAGCAAACTTCTAGGGAAGTCACTAGGAAATATTTGGGATGGTATAAAATTAGTGGAGGAAGCCATTGCCAGGCCATTGCATCCATTGCTTTACAAGTCTCTGGTATGGCCATGTGCTCTTTGACCTCTGGCTGTCACCATGCTTCCTGGCTTTGGCCCCCTTCCCTATCTTTGGGAGGTGAATCTTCTCTCTGTGTCTCTAATTTACTATTTTTTTAGATGGAGTCTCACTCTTTTGCCCAGGCTTTGGTGCAGTGGCATACTCCCAGACACCGCAGCCCGGACCTGCTGGGCTCAGGTGATCCTTCCACTTCGGTCTTCCAAGTAGCTGGAACTACAGGTGTACACTACCATGCCCCGCTAATTTTTTTTTTTTTTTTTGAGTTGGAGTCTCACTTGGTCGCCCAGACTGGAGTGCAGTGGCCGCTCCCGGCCACCGCAGCCTCGACCTGCTGGGCTCCGGCGATCCTTCCGCCTCAGCCTTCCAAGTAGCCAGAATTACAGGAGTGCACTACCATGCCTGGCTGATTTTTTGATTTATTGTAGAGATGAGGTCTCACCAGGTTGCCCAGGCTGGTCTTGAACACATGGGCTCTGGCAATCTTCTCACCTCAGCCTCCCAAAGTGCTGGGATTGTAGGCTGAGCTGCCAAGACAGGCCTAATTTACTTTAAAATAAACTATATTTTCTAATCTAAAAAAAGTAAGTGGAGGATAAGGATTACTTTGGGACGTATATTTATCCAGGTCCATCACATCCCTTAATTCCCAGGCTCTGGTAACAAGATCTATTTTTTTAGCCCTGGGATTATGGGAGTACCCTTTCCAGAGGAATCTTTATAGTTTGCTACATGTGGGAAGGGAGGTCAGCTAGTCCTTTCTGAAGTGACAATTTTTCAACTCAAAACACTCAATATACTAATCAGCATATTTTGGGATGGCACATCCTTCACTACTTGACAAAGTGGGTATAGCTTGGCTGATGGATCTAATGAAGACAACAGCCAGTTGATAATTCCTGTGGAACTGAGTCAATACCCCCAGTGCCTATCCAGAAATATTTTGACCAGAAAAGGAAAATGGTTTGTGAATCTAGAATCCTAGAAATATTTTTGACACACAGTTGCATTAGTCTTTGTGTTTAAACATAAGTATGTTTATTTAAACTTGAAAAATATTTAATCATTAAAAAATATTTAATTACCATTGTTTCTTTATATATGAGTAACAATGGGCTAAACTCTTTAATTGTGTCCAGTTATTATTTTCATTGTAATCATCATCATGATTATTAAGTTGGGCTGACAAAAGCTCTCATTACAAGGGCCAGATGTGTTGGCCCATACCTGTAATCCCAGTATTTTGGGAGGCTGAGGCAGGAGAATTGCTAGAGCCCAGGAGTATTGCTAGAGCCCAGGAGTTTGAGACCAGCCTGGACAGCATAACAAGGCTATGTTTCTTAAAAAAAAAAAATAAGCCAGGTTCAGTGATTCAACCTGTAATCTCTGCACTTTACTAGGCTGACGTGAATGGATTCCCTGTGCCTGAGGATTCAAGATCAGCTCAGGCAACTTGGCGAGACCTCATCTCTATAATAAATAAAAATTTAGCATGGCATGGTAGCATGCACCTGTAGTTCTGGCTTCTTGGAAGGCTGAGGTGGAAGGATCACTGGAGCCCAGCAGGTTGATGCTGGGGTGGCCGTTAGCATGCCACTGCACTCCAGCCTGGGCAACAGAGTGAAACTCTGACTCTAAACAAACAAACAAACAATAAAAATAAAATAAAATACCCAGGCATGGTGCCTCACACCTGTGATCCCAGCACTTTGGGAGGCAGAGTCAAGAGGATTGCCTGAACCCAAGGGTACAAGACCATCCCAGGCAAGTTGGTGAGACCAGGTCTCTACATTAAATAAATTAAAGAAAAATTAGCCGAACATGGTGGCATGCGCCTATAGATATAGCTACTTGGAAGGCTGAAGTAGAAGGATTGCCTGAGCCCAGCAAGTGAAGGTTGCGGTATCTTCGAGTGTGCCACTGCACTCCAGCCTGGGAGACAGAGTGAGACTCTGACTCAAAAAATAATAATAATAAATTTAAAATAAAAAATGAAATAAATAAAGCAAAAAGCTTTCATAACAGTTTTGACTGAATTAAAAGTTGGACAAATGTATCCTTTTTTAAGGGGGGGTATACCTCATGGATAAGGGAAACTGCATGGTGAATATTTGTATACCTAGCGCTGAATTGTACCCCACAATTTTAAGTAAAAATTAAAAGAAGAAAAAAAAGATGTGGGGTACAACTCAGGGTTAGGTATATAAATGTTCATTATGCAGGTAACCTTGTTGATGAGGTGTGCCCCTTCCCTCCCTACCCTGGCAGTTTCCCTCAATTGCCAATCCCACCCCCCCTCCCCTGGCAGTTTCTCACTACTGCCAATCCCTTTCTTATAGTGTTATGATAATTGTTCAAAGTCCACTTATTAGTGAGAGGATATGGTACTCTGTTCTTTGTTTCTGTGATAGATCACTGAGCATGATCGACTCCAAATCCATCCAAGTTGCTGTGATATCCATATATTTGTCCTTCTTTGTGGCTGCATAATATTCCATTGTGTATATGTACCACATTTTCTTTATCCAGTCCAGCTTCGATGGGCAACGTGGTTGATTCCATGTTTTTGCTATTGTGAATAGAGCTGCAACAAATATATGTGTGCAGGTATCTTTTTCATAGAAAGATTTGAATTCCTCTGGGTATATTCCCAATAGGGGAATTGCTGGTTCATATGGAAGGTCAATTTCTAGTTCTTTCAGAAATTGCCACACTGTCTAGTGCACAAAGAGGTTGCACTAGTTTGCATTCCCACCAGCAGTGTAGAAGTGTTCCTTTTTCTTCACATCCTCACCAGCATCTGTTGTTGTTTCTTTTATTAATGATGGTCATTCTTACTGGAGTTAGGTAGTATCTCAATGTGGTTTTGATTTGCATTTCTATGATGATGAGTGAGGCTGAACACTTTTTCATGTGTCTGTTGGCTGCCCATATATCTTCTTCTGAGGAGTGTCTATTCATATATTTTGCCCACTTTTTAAAGGGGCTGTTTGTTTTTTCTTTTTGGTGCATTTGAGTTCCTTGTATATACTAGTTGTTAGGCCTTTGTGAGATATACAGTTAGCAAATATTTTTTCCTATTCTGTGGGCTGTCTCCCTGCTCTCTTGATAGTTTCTTTTGCTTTTCAGAAGCTTGTTAGTCTGATGAGGTCCCACTTGTCTATCTTATTTCTTAAGGTATTTGCCCTAGGGTTCTGAATAGGAATTGTTTGCCAGTTCCAACTTCTGTAAGGGTGTCTCCTTCATTTTCTAAGATTCTCGTAGTTTGAGGTTTTACATTTAGTTCTTTGATCCATTTCGGTTTAATTTTGTGTATGGTGATAGGTAGGGGTCCTGTTTCAACCTTCTGCATGTGGTCAGCCTGTTTTCCCAGCACCATTTACTGAATATGTTCTCCTCTCCCCAGTGGTTGTTGTTAGAGGCTTTGTCAAAGATGAGTTGGTTGAGAAATGGAGGCTTTGATTCTGAAATCTCTATCCTGTTCCATTGGTCTATGTGCCTTTTCTTGTATCAATACCAGGCTGTTTTGATTACTGTAGCCTTATAGTAAAGTTTGAAGTCTGGAAGTGTGATACCTCCTGCTTTGTTTCTTTTGCTATGAATTGTTTTAGCTATTTGTGGTCGTATATGTTTCAATATAAATTTTTGTATTGTCATTTTCAGGTCTGAGAAGAATGATATTGGTAACTTAATGGGTATTGCTTTGAATCTGTAGATTGCCTTTGGTAGGATGGACATTTTAACAATATTGATTCTTCTTATCCATGAGCGTGGAATATTTTTCCAATTGTTTTCATCTTCTTGGATTTCTTTGAGCAGTGTTTTGTAATTCTCATTGTAAAGGTCTTTCACTTCTCTGGTTAGGAAGATGCTGAGGTATTTCATTTTTTTGGTCGCTATTGTGAATGGGATTGTGCTTTTTATTTTGGTCTCTGCCTGCTTGTTGTTGGTGTATAGGAATGCAACTGTCTTTTGTACATTTATTTTGTACCCTGAGACCTTGCCAAAGTTCTTTTTCAGTACAAGCAGGTTTTTGACAGATTCTCTTGGATTTTCAAGGTATAGGATCATATCATCATCAAAGAGGGATAACTTGACTTCCTCTTTTCCTTTTGGGTACCTAATTTCCTTCTCTTGTCTAATTGTGCAAGCTAGGAATTCCAACATAATATTGAACAAAAGGGCTGAGAGTGGGCAACCTTGTCTAATTCCAGTTTTCAGGGGAAATGTTTCCAGTTTCTGTCCATTTAGTAATATGTTAGCTGTGGGTTTATCATAGATGGCACTTACTATTTTGAGGTATGTTCCTTCTATACTTAGATGTTTGAGGGTTGTTGTCAAGAATTGATGCTGTATTTTATCAGAAGTTTTTCTGCATCTTAGATAATCATGTGGTTCTTGTTTTTACATCTGTTGATGTATTTAATGATATTTATGATCTTGTGAATGTTGAACCAGCCCTGCATCCTGGGGATGAAGCCTACCTGATCATGGTGGATAATTTTTGAGATATGTTTTTGGATCCAATTTACTAGAATCTTGTAGAGGATTGTTGCATCTATGTTCATAAGGCATATTGCCCTGTAGTTCTTTTTTTCTGTTGGATCTTTACCCAATTTGGGTATCAGTGTGATGTTACCTTCGTAAAATGATTTGGGGAGACTTCCATCTTTCTCAATTGCCTGGAATACTTTCAGTAGGATTGATATCAGCTCCTCCTTGTACTTTTTGTAGATTTCTGCTGGAAAGTCATCTGGTACAGGCCTTTTTTTTTTGTAGCTAGTTTTTGTATGACAGAGTCAATTTCCTGGGTTGCTATTGGTCTATTTAGAGTCTCAGTGTCTTCTTGTTTCAACATGGGGAGGTTTTGTGATGTTAGAAAGATCTCCATTTCATTTAGATTATCATGTTTGTTTCCATATAGGTGTACATGGTAATCTCTGATAATCTTTTGTATTTCTGATTGTGTTTATTTGGGCTTTTTCTCTCTTTTTCTTGGTCATTCTGGCTAGGGGCCCATCAATCTTGTTAATTCTTTCAAATAACCAGCTTTTTGTTTTGTTAATATTTTCTATGACATTTTTGTCTTCTATGTCCCGTATTTGGCCTCTTATTTTTGTGATTTGGATTCTTCGGCTAAAGTTGAGGTTTTGGTGATCTTTTCTTTCTAGCTCCCTTAGGTGTTTTGATAGGCTGTCAAATTCTGATCTTTCTGTTTTCTTGATGTGTGCTCATAGAGATATAAAGTTCCCTCTGAGAACTGTTTTCAGGGCATCCCAGAGGTTTTGGTAAGATGTGTCTTCATTTTCATTTGTTTCCAGGAATCTTTCAATTTCCGCTTTGATTTTAGTGTTGACCCAGTAGTTGTTCAGCATCATGCTATTTCATGTCCATGTCTTTGTGGATTTTGAGGAAATGTTGGTGGTGTTGATATTTATTTATTTATTTATTTACTTATTTATTTATTTATTTGAGTTGGAGTCTCACTCTGTTGCCCAGACTAGAGTGCAGTGGCCATTTCCAGCCACCGCAGCCTCGACCTGCTGGGCTCCGGCGATCTTTCCACCTCAGCCTTCCAAGTAGCTGGAATTACAGGCATGCGCTACCATGCCCAACTGATTTTTTGATTTATTGTAGAGATGAGGTCTCACTGCCAAGGTGGGTCTCGAACCCGCGGGCTCAAGCAATCCACTCACCTCAGCCTCCAAAGGAGCGGGATTATAGGCTGAGCCACCGAGCTTGGCTGATATTTATTTTTATTCCACTGTTGTCTGAGAGTGTGCATGACAAGATTTCAACCTTATGGAATTTGTTTATGCTTGATTTATGGCCAAGGATGTGATCGATCTTGGAGTATGTTCTATGTGGTGATGAGTAGAAAGTATATTCTGTGATTGTTGGGTGGAATAATCTGTAGATATCTATTAAGTCCTTTTGGTCAAGTGTCAAGTTTAGGTTCTGGGTCTCCTTGTTGATTTTTTTGCCTCAATGATCTATCTAGGCCTGTCAGTGGTGTATTCATGTTCCCTGCTATAATTGTGTTAGAGTCAATATCTTTTTTTAGTTTATTTAGTAGTTGCTTTATAGATACTGGTGCTCCTGTGTTGGGTGTGTATATGTTTAGGATGGAAATTTCTTGTTTATGGATTGAAACTTTTCTCATTATACAGTGTCCTTTTGCATCTTTTAAAATTTTTGATAGCTTAAATTTTGTTTTCTCTGATATTAAGATCACAACTCCTGCCTTCTTTTGTGATCCCTTTGCCTGGAAACTCGCTTTCCAACCTTTAACTTTGAGTGTGTGTGTCCCTTGAAGTGAGAAGAGTCTCCTGGATGCAGCAAATCAATCGGTCATCGTTTCTCATCCAGTTTGCCATTCTGTGTCTTTTCAGTGGTACATTTAATCCATTCACATTCAGGCTGATTATTGAAATATGATTGTTTATCCCTGTCATGAGGTTCTTATAAAGTTTTCCTTTGTTTGCTTGTTTTCTTTCGGCTTTGGGGTTAATGTATGTGTGTGTTTTCAAATTTATTGTTGCACTATATTCTCTGCTGATTCTGTGCTCTCCTGTTCTCTTGGGAAGTGTGTGGTCCATTTTTTTCTTCTTTCTTCTGTGCTCAATACCTTTTTAAGTGTCTCCTGTAGAGCTGGTCTGGAAACTGCATAGTCTCTTAGGGATTGGATGTCTGGGAAGGAATTTAATTCTCCATCACTGATGAAGCTGAGCTTGACTGGATAGGAAATTCTTGGTTTAAATTGTTTATCTTTGAGGACTTTGAATATAGGGCTCCAGTCCCTTCTTGTTTGTGATATTTTTGCTGATAGGTCTGCTGCTCTTCTGATTGATTTTCCCTGGTAGGTAGTCTGACTTTTCTCTCTTGCTGTCTTAAAATTTTTTCTTTTGTGCCTACTTTGAGTAGGTGAATTTCTATGTGTCTAGGGGTTGGTCTTTTCATTTGATGTCTTGTGGGTGTTCTCTGTATCTCTTGTGCTTGGCTTTTCACATCTCTGGTGAGATGGGGAATGTTTTCTTGGATTACCTCCTGGAATATTTGTTCCAAGTTTTTCTCCATTTCCCTTTCTTCTTCTGGGATACCGATCAGGCATAGGTTTGGCCTCTTGATATAATTGCACAACTCTTGTAGGCTTTGTTCTTTCTTTCTGAGTCTTCTTTCTATGTTTTTTACAGATTGGGTTAATTCCATGTTCTGTTCTTCAAGTTCTGAGGTTCTTTGGCTAGATTAATTCTGCTTTCCATGCTTGTCATCTTGTTATTTATTTCCTAGATAAAATTTTTTATTGCCAAAAATCTCTGTTACAAGTTCTTTCAGTGTTGCATCTTGTCTTTCTTGAGTCCTATTCACTCTTTCCATCCATTTCCTAATCGCTGCCATGTTCTGGGGACAGTCTTTGGTGACTTCCATTGTTTGGGCACCAAGGTCTGATTTTTCAGTTTTGACTTTGGTACACTTGAAATTGCCTGATGTCTTCCTTTGGCTTTTCCTCATTCATGACAGATCTCTTATTTTTCTCCTTAGTTGTGTTATTCAGTTTCAGTGGGAAAGGCTTTCCCTTCTGATGTTTGCTCAACACTGTATTCTTGTCTGATCTGGGCTCTGGATTTGTTCTATTTTGAAATAGGATGGTGGATGGAAATCTTTGCTCTCTTTTAGTTTTTGAAATTTGAATAAATAGGGGATGGGACACTAGGAATCAGATACTACTTGAAAATTTAAATGTTTACTCATCATGGCATGTGTTCCCTGAGACCCACTCCACACCACCAGTCTATATGACAATGCAAAGTGGAAACCAATGCAAAAGCAATTTAAAACATACACATACTCCAAAACAAACTGGAATAACAACAAAGTAAAATAAAACAATAAGCAACAAAAAGACCCCCAAGAAAAGTAAACACACACAGACACATACCTAGCACAAAGTGAATAGAAAAGAAAAACTGAAATACTGAAAGAGATTTTTTAAAAAGAGATTTAGATTGAACCTTCACACATCTATTGAAATACCCCTTCTGTCCCTTTTTAAAAACAAACTAAAAAATATATATAAAAAAGACCCAGAAGAACAAAAGAACAATAACCAACAACCACAACAAAGTCAAAAGATGAACACTCAATCATTCACATACATACGTAAACAGAAAATGACAAATAAAAGAAGAAACAGAAAAATAAAATAAAAATTTTGGGGTGGGATGCAGATCAAACCCTCACATACACATTCATGCACAAAGGAAAAATATTTTTTAAAATAGATGAACTTGGGAGCAAACAGTAAAAAAAACTTTTGTAAATAAAAAATAATTCAAAATTAAAAAAACAAAAACTAACAAAAAACCCTTGCCCTCTTGTGGCAGGTTCTGGAATTGTTCCTCTAATCAGGTCTCTCCTGCAGAGCCACCTCTTTCCTCTCTCCTTAGGAAATGAAGCAGGGAAGGAGGAGGTACAGTGGAGGTGGGTGGGGCTGCAGGCCTTCCCTCCCACTCTCATATGGTCAGGGAGATCTCTGGTAGGAAGTTATGGGACTGTCTCTTCCCCAGGTATGTACTCTCACTGGGGTGCCACACCCAGGACTATCCTGGAATGGAGCTCTCCTATTGTGACTGACATCCAGGCTCTGCCTGGGTTTGTTCCTCTCAGTCCTGGCCCAGTTGTGTGTGTCTGCTGTTCAGAGGAATGCTGGGAAGGAGGGGGTTTGGGTCAGCCCCAGACTCACCACTTATCTCTTTGGAGTTCTTCCTCCTCCTTTTCTGGCCACACCTTTTTTCCCTCAGCTGGATCAGGGTAGGGGGTGGGGCACCTGGAACTCAGCACTCTTCAGGTGCCTCTGAAGTTTGTGTTCTCTGGGTATTTCCTTTAGGCCATGATCAAGCAAGCACTGAATAGTTGATCCGCAGGTCACAGAGATCGGATCTTTTGGTCTGTGGTGAGCAAGTTGGAGCACTTTCCCGCCCTGCCTTCAATATGGTGGTGCCTATCTTGTCCTCTTTTGTGGGAACTTGCCTCTGGACTCCATCCACAGCCCCTGCCAGGTGCTGAAGTGATGAGAGAAAACCCAGAGCAGTCTCTCTCCTGCTTCAATGGTGAGGGAGTGCCTGGGGCAATAGTGTCTCCTAGCTGCTTTTCCAAAGGAAAACTTCTGTCCATTTTAAAAAAAACAATAGTGCTCTGCTTCTGTGACCCGGGAAGAGCCAGGGATAAAGCAGAGAAGCTGCAGCACCAGCTGTAGCACCAGGGGCCTGGCCACCCGCTCACGAGCCCCACTTAGCCAGTCTCTCCCAGCGTTTTCTTGCCAGGGAGGGTTTGTTGATTAAAAAAAAAGAAAAGAAAAGAAAGAGAAAATTGACACTCGGCTTCTGTGTCCCAGGTATTGCTGGGTTCCAAGACCAGATACTGTCGCACCAGCCTCTGCACCAGGAGAGCCCTGGCCGCTAGCTCCCTAGCCCTCACTCAGTCAGCCACTCACACACCCACTCACTCACCAGTATGTACACAAAATTTTCCATACACTCACTTACTCACACAGGGATTCACATAGTCCGATGGCTCGGCCGCCATCTTCCTTATATCTACAAATGTATTCTTCTTGTCCTTTCTTTTATATGATTGAGGAGCTGGCTGGGCATGGTGGCTCAAGCCTGTAATGCCAGCACTTTGGGAGGCTAAGGCAAGAGGATTGCCTGATCTCAGGGGTTCCAGACCAGCCTGGGCAACTTGGCGAGACCTTGTCTCTACTATAATAAAAAAAATTTAGCAGGGCATGGTAGTGTATGCCTGTAGTTCCAGCTACTTGGAAGGCTGAGGTGGAAGGATTGTCTGAGCCCAGCAAATTGAGGCTGCAGTGGCAGAGAGTGTGCCACTGCACTTTAGTGTGGGCAACAGCATGAGACTCCGACTCAAAAAAAAAAAAAATAGGTGGGGCGTGATGACTCATGCCTGTAATCCCAGCACTTTCGGAGGCTAAGGCGAGAGGATTGCCTGAGCCCAGGGGTTCGAGACCAGCCTGGGCAACTTGGTGAGACCTCATTTTTACAATATATAAAAAAAAATTTGCTGGGCATGGTGGCACGTGCCTGTAGTTCCATCTATTTGGAAGGCTGAGGCGGAAGGATCCCCCGAGCCCAGCAGGTCGAGGCTGCAGTGGCCGGGAGCGGCCACTGCACTCCAGTCGGGACGACAGAGTGAGACGCCAACTCAAAAAACAAACAAACAAACAAAAAAACGTTAACCAGGAACCCGTCACACAACCTCTGGGGAGGGGCTGACCACCGAGCCAGACGTCCTGGAGTCACGTGGCAGGAACCACGGGTGTGAAGCCAGCCAGAGGGGCTGTGGGCAGGGAGGCTGGTGAGAGGTGAGGGAGGGCGGAGGCAAATTCTAATTCTGGCTCTGCGGTGGAGGCTGTAGGGACCCCTGTGCGGCCAGCCCTCCTCAATCTCCCCACGGGCTCCTCTCTGCAGGGCTCCTCTGGTCTTCCCTGAAGGCCAGATCCTTTTTTTTCTAAGATGTGGGTGCATTCCAGGATTGGTCTTGAAGTGGTCATGGCACAATCGTACAGGTAAAGTTTGCTCCCCACTTCACCCGGTTTGAGATCAGGCATGAAGGCCGGTTCTTTCTCCCCAGGGTGGGC
>NW_007055577.1:382916-393282 GCF_000164805.1 Carlito syrichta | reverse complement strand
TCCAGCCTGGGCAACAGAGTGAGAGACTCCAACCATAAATAAATAAATAAATAAATAAATAAATAAATAAATAAATAAATAAATAAATAGCTCTAAACAGTTTTGACTTAATTCAAAGTTGGACAAATTTATTCTTGATGTTCTTTCTTTTATATGATTGAGGAGCAAATCTTTGTATTACTGTGTTAGTCAGCTAGGGCTGCTATAACAAAGTACCATAGACTGAGTCACTTAAAAATAACAGAAATTTATTTCTCACAGTTCCAGAAGCTGGAAGTATGAGCTTAGAGTGCTAGCATGGTAAGGTTCTGGTAAGAGCCCTCTTCTGAGTTGCAGACTGCCAACTTCATGTGTCCTCACATGGCAGAAAGAGGGCGAGAGAGCTCTCTAGGGCTTTCTTTTATAAGGGCACTGATCCCATTTGTGAGCGCTCCACTCTTATGATCTACCTACTTCCCAATGCCCCCACCTCCTAATTGCTTCAAATAGGGGTTAGAATTTCAACAGATGAATTTGGGGGGAACATAAACATTCAGTTCATCGCTATGTCCTAATGGCCACTTTAGGAAGTCCAAAGATTGTTTAGGTATAAAAGACATCTTAACAATTTTATAATTTTGAATTTACATCCTGAATTTGGGAAAGTAAAATGAAGAATAGCTGTTAGAGGAGACAAGGTCTAAGTCATAAGTATCTAAAAGCAAAATATATTTACAATCAACACTATAAATTCATACTACATTTACTGAGGTTAAAGCTGCAATTCACACAAAAAAGACAACCCCCCAAAAAAGCCACAAGCACACACACACATAAAAACAAAACCAAAAAAGCATAAAGCAGTAGCAATCACTCATATTAGCCAGGAGAGGGGGATGTTTGCTCATTTCTGTGACTTAGACTACATCTGTGTCTTGTCTATGTTCAGACACGGTTATGCAATGCTCTTGTTTTTGTCTCACTTCATCACTGTCAGACCTTGTCAAATGTTGGTGCTCTGTGAAAGTGCTCATGCTTCTTTGCTTTTTTGGGGTTTTTTTTCAGTTCACATTTGGCCGGGTGCAGTGACTCGAGGTGAGAGGATTGCCTGAGCCCACGTGTTCGAGACCTGTCTGGGCAATTCGTGAGACCTCATCTCTACAATAAATCACAAATTAGCCGGTCTTGGTGGCACACGCCTGTAGTTACAAGTACTTGGAAGGTTGGGGAGGACGGATCACCTGAGCCCAGGAGGTCAAGGCTGCGGTGGCCATGAGTGTGCCACTGCACTCCAGCCTGGGTGACAGATTCCAACTCAAAAAAAAAAAAAAGTGTTCATGTTCACAGGAGAACAACAAGGCCTAGCTGTGCAGTGCCAGGTCAGCTCCTGTATGTCTAGGGTTATTTTTCTATTTCTCATCGCTGGTATTGTGCTATAATAGAGAAAACGGGTGATGCTGTTTAAATATGTGTTATATGTATTTTAAGTATAAGCTGTCAGGCCTTATAAAAGAGCTCCTTTCATGAAATCTAATGAAGTTTTTAAAATAGGATTTTGAGACCAAGGAGTAAACCAGGGTCTAATTTGGGCATGAAGAAGCCTACAGGATTTTTAAAAACTCTCTGGGTCTTTTTTTTTTTTTTTTTTTTTAAACTCACTGTCACTCTGTCTCCCAGGCTTTAGTACAGCGGCACGATCAAGGTTCATCACAGCCTTGACTTCCTCAGCTCATCCTCAGCCTCCAGAGTAGCTGAGAATACAGATGCATGCCACCATGCCCAGCTAGATTTTTTTTTCTGTAGAGACGAGGTCCCATTGTTTCCCAGGCTAGTCTCAAACTCCTGATCTCAAGCAATCCTCCCACCCAGGCTTCCCAAAGTACTGAGATTACAGGCATGAGTCACCTAGCCCGGGATTAATTAATTATTAATAAAACACGTTTTAACAGAAGACTCAATAGAAAGAAAACTTCTTCATCCAAATAAAGCTGAATAAAAAGTGACAAGAAAGAAGAGGCCAAGCGCGGTCTCATGCTCGTAATCCAGCACATTGGGAGGCAGAGGCAAGAGAATTTCCTGAGCCCAGGGATTCGAGAACAGTTTGGGCAACTCAGTGAGACCTCATCTCTACAATAAATCAAGAAAAATTAGCTGGGTGTGGTGGTGCATACCTGTAGTTCCAGTTACCTGGAAGGCTGAGGCGGAAGGACTGTCTGAGCCCAGCAGGTAGAGGCTGCAGTGACTGTAAGTAGCATGCCACTGCACTCAGCCTGGGTGACAGAGTGAGACTGTGACAGAAACCTCCCCCCCAAAAACCCAAAGAAACAAACAAACAAAAAAGAAAGAAGGCTGAAGTCATAAGTTCATCACTTAAGGACATTTTAGAAAATGAACAACAATAGAAGTTCAAACCTCATCATTACATAATACACCCATGTAACAAACCTTCACATGCACCCCTGAATCTAAATTTAAACATATTTTAAATGATCAAAATCTGGTAAATTGCTCATGAGTCACAGCAAGCTCCTATACCTGGTGTTTAATGGTTTAGTATAACATTGTTTAACAAATGCTATTTGTTTCCCAGTGCTTGTCATATCAATTTATTGGTCCATTTTTCCCTTCCTTCCTTCCTTCCTTTCTTTATTACTTTTTGAGTTGGAGTCTCACTCAGTCTCACTGTCACTCAGGCTGGAGTGCAGTGGTACACTCACGGCCACCGCAGTCTCGACCTGCTAGGCTCAGGTGATCCTTCCACCTCAGTCTTCCAAGTAGCTGGAACTACAGGTGTGCACTACCACACCCTGCTAATTTTTTATTTATTGTAGAGACAAGGGCTCGCCAAGTTGCCCGGGCTGGTCTTGAACCCCCGGGATCAGGCAATCCTCTCACCTCAGTTTCCCAAAGTGCTGGGATTACAGGCTGAGCCACTGCACCCGGCCTATTATTGTATTTTTGAATTGGAGTCTCACTCTCTTTTGCCAGGCTGGAGTGCAGTGGTACACTCAGGGCTACCGCAGCCTCAACCTGATGGATTCAGGCAATCCGTCCACCTCAGCCTTTCGAGTAGCTGGAACTATAGGCGTGTGTCACCATGCCCAGTTATTTATTTATTTATTTTAAGAGATGAAGTCTCGCCAAGTTGCCCAGGTTGGTCTTGAATCCCTGGGCTCAGGAAATCCTCATGCCTCCACCTCCCAAAGTGCTGGGATTATAGATGTGAGCCACCATGCCTGGTCCCATTTAAAAATTATTATTATTATTATTATTTTTCTTTGAGTCAGAGTCTCACTCTGTCGTGCAGGCTGGAGTACAGTAGCATGCTCACGGTCACCACAGCCTCAACCTCCTAGGCTCAGGTGATCCTTCTGCCTCAGCCTTCCAAATAGCTGAAATCATAGACCCACACCACTGTGCCCATCTAATTTTTAAAATTTATTGTAGAGATGAGGTCTCACCAAGTTGCCCAGGCTGGTCTGGAACCCATGGGCTCAGGCAATCCTCTCACCTCAGCCTCCTAAAGTGCTGGGATTATAGGTGTGAGCCACCGCACCTGGCCGATGCATATATTTTAAAGAATAGGAAAATATATTGTGAAAAAAATGATCTCTAACCCCATCACCTGGACTAACCACTAGCAATATTTTGGTCTATCTTCTTTCTGCTCTTTCTGTACTGTGTATGTGTATCCATGTACACACAGACACACACACACATATTAAACAAAATTCTTCTTCCACGTTCAGTTGGCCATGGTCATAAGGATGCTTGCTCTATTCTGAACAGAATTCTCAGCATTCACGGCAAATGCTGGGGAAGTGTTTCCTCAGTGGTTTCTTCTTTGATTTCAGCTACCAAGATCGTAATGAAGAGGGAAGCAGCATCAAAATCCACTTCAGGAGCACAGGAATGTTGGAAGCATTGGCAGGAAAATAAATGGAAATTCTGGCCAGCTAATTACTAGGCCAATATCAAATTGAATCTACTGCCACACTAAAATAGAAAATTAGTAGTAAGAGGTCATTCTCTTTCATTTTAAAAACCGAAGCTACAAAATCATTACATTGTGCAGTGATGAATCTTTTGCAGGGTCTTGTCCTTTCCTCTTCTTATTCAGAAGCTATTTAAGTTATGTAAGAATTCCAAGGAGCTGGGTGCAGTGGCTCATGCCTGTAATCCCAGAACTTTGGGGGGCTGAGGCAAGAGGATTGCCTGAGCCCACAGGTTCGAGACCAGCCTAGGCAACCTGGTGAGACCTTGTCTCTACAATAAATCAAAAAATTACCTGGATGCAGTGGTGCACGCTTGTGGTTCCAGCTACTTGGAAGGCTGAGGCAGGAGGATTGCCTGAGCTTAGCAGGTCGAGGCCTCGGTGACTGTAAGCGTGTCACTGCTCTTCAGTCTGGATGACAGAATGAGACTCTGATTTAAAAAAAAAATTCCTAGAAGAGATCAGGCTTTCTGGACTAACTGAAGAAAACAGCATTCCCCAGAGACTCCTAAGGTATACAGCAGACTCTTTTTGATTCCTTACTAGCAGGGAATGTAGTTCCAGGTACTGTCAACAGCAGCGCTTCGCTCATGCCATTGTGGTTCTGGGAGGTCCAAATAGACGTTGGAGGGTGGCCAGATGAATCAGGGGCCAGAGAGTTGGGTATTGTCCATCCAGATTATTGTGAGCCTTCGAACTACTTCTGCTCTCCTGCACCTTCTATGTACCTCAATGAAACTCACCCAAAGATAACAATTTGGGCGAGGTACAGTGGTTGACACCTATAATCCCGGCACTTTGGGAGGCCGAGTTGAGAGGACTGCCTGAGCCCACGGGTTCAAGACCAGCCTGGCAACATAGCAAGACCCTCATCTCTACAATAAATCAAGAAATATTAGCCGGGTGTGATGGCACATGCCTGTAGTTCCAGCTACTTGGAAGACTGAGGCGGAAGGATCGCCTGAGCCCAGCAGGTCAAGGCTGCCGTGGCCGTGAGTGTGCCACTGTACTTCAGTCTGGGTGACAGCGTGAGACTCTGACTCAAAAACTAAAAAATAAATGAACAAATACATAAATAACAATTTGGACTTTCTGTCATGCGTGGTGGCTCAGTCCTGTCATTCCAGCACTTTGGAAGGCTGAGGTGAGAGGATTGCCTGAGCTCAGGAGTTCGAGACTAGTCTGGGCAACTTGGTAACACCTCGTTTCCACAATAAATAAAAAAATTAGCCGGGCGTAGTAGCACATGCCTGTAGTTCAAGCTACTTGGAAGGCTGAGGCAGAAGGAACACCTGAGCCCAGCAGGTCGAGGCTTCAGTGGCTGGGAGCATGCCACTGTCCTCCAGCCTGGGCAACAGAGTGAGACTTTGATTCAACTTTGTTTGTTGTTCAAACAAACAAACAGAAAAACCAATTTGAACTCTCTATGAGAACTTGTCTTATGGAGCTCAGGCTGCTATAACAAAATGCCATAGACTGAGTAGCTTAAACAACAGACAATTCATATTTTTTGATATTTTAACTACCCCAAAGGTCTTGAACCCTTAAAATGTGGTTAAAACAATCTATCTGTATATGAATATGAAAGTATTTACCAGCCCTTATAGACTAAATATAAGCAAAACTTTGTTCCTGGATATGAGTTAGGTGAGTTGATCAATTAACTGACATGAATGAATGAGAAAAAAGAAAAGGCAGGATAATTGTGTAGTACATCACCTATCCTAAGGTTCATGTCCTATATGGAGCAGTGCATACTACATCACTTTTTGTTCTTCTGAAAAAAAGTAAAGGTACTCATAGAAAGAGTTCAAGAAGAATTATTCTCGTATAACACCTCAATGTGCTAAAGAAGTAATTACAGGGAAACAAATATAACACTGCCAGGCCCGTATACTGACAACTTGGCTGTCTACTTGGTTGAGTATATGGCTCCGTGAGTTCTCAAAGTGGGCCCTAGATGTTTAGCATAAGAATAAATTTGCAAGCGCTTTAAAAAATGCTACTTTAAATCTTCTTATGGTTGTCGGTTTGGAGTCTGATGAGACTGTCTTGAAAGTCTAAATCAGAAGATCATGAAAACTAGTTCTTTCCTTATACTTAGTTAGCTGACTTGGAAAAGCAGAACATTCTGGGGATTTTCTTTTACTATTTTAGTTACTATTATTAACATACGGTGGAGAGACCCGTAATGCCAACTGATAATTAAGGAAATTATCTGAATAAGTTAGACCAAAAAAAACCTACTCTTGCTTGCATTTATGAAGCATTTTACTCTGCTCTTCAAAGCTCCAGTCGCAAGAGTGAGGCGATGTCTCAAGTGATATTAAGTTGGTTGTACCTATATGAGGGTAGACCCCCCCCAAAAGCTGGAATTATCTTTTGAAAGGTAGGCCCCTTGTGGTGCACTCAGAATTTGTCCCTCTGGTTCAAATTATCTGGAAGTTTTGAGAAGGTCGAATCACAATTTGTGGAAGAAATGTCCAGAGTTATGGCAAACAGGTGACTGGTTCTTCCACCATGACAATGCACCTGCCCACACTGTGCTGAGTGTTCAGCAGTTTTTGACCAAAAACGTTATGACCCTCCTCCCCCACCCTCCCTATTTACCTCATCTTGCCCCAAGTGACTTTTTTTTTTTTTTTTGGTTTCCCCAGTTGAAAAAAGTCCTCAAAGGGAAACATTTTGCCAATGTGGATGAGGTGAAACAAAAACCAACAGAAGCACTAAAAGGCATCAAAATGGATGAATTCTAAAACTGTTTTGAGCAGCAGAAAAAGTGTCTCAGTAAGTGTATCGCATCAAACGGAGAGTACTTTGAGGTGACTGAAGTTTAAGCATGTAAGAATAAATACACAATTTTTATTAATAAATTCCAGGGTTTGGGGGAATCTCCCCCCCCCCGCTTTGTATGTCTTAAATAATAGGTCTTAGAAGTGGAACAGGAGCTCTGATAATCACCTGATTTCCTAAGTGAGGACACTCAAGCCCAGAGAGGTGGGGTGCTTTGCCCAATATTTTGAAACTAATTGTTGGCACAGGTGAAGTACAATGAGGTCTCCAGCTTTGTGATCTGATGTACTT
The DNA here is from genome assembly GCF_000164805.1 of Carlito syrichta. Classification (NCBI taxonomy): domain Eukaryota; kingdom Metazoa; phylum Chordata; class Mammalia; order Primates; family Tarsiidae; genus Carlito; species Carlito syrichta. The sequence goes on along the minus strand of NW_007055577.1, from coordinate 386,225 downwards.
TTGACTTCAAGAGATTGCCTCAAGTTTTAATTGTTTGCTGCCAAAAATATGAAATGAGTTGTGCTTACAGATCCTCTCCATATGCACCAGCCACATGAATTCATTCTCAGCATGGCTGCTTAAAAAGAAAAGTAGGCTAGGCACGGTGGCTCACGCCTGTAATCCCAGCACTTTGGGAGACAAAGGAAGGAGGATTGTTTGAGGTTGAGGTGTGCTATGACTGAGCTACTGCACTTCAGCCTGGGAGACAGCCTTGACTTAAAAAAAAAAAAATGAGTCCCAGCACAGTGGCTCACACCTATAATCCCAGCACTTTGGGAGACCGAATTGAGAGGATTGCCTGAGCCCATGGGATCAAGACCAGCCTAGGTAACTTAGCAAGAGCTCATCTCTACAAGAAATCAAAAAATTAGCTGGGCGTGATGGAGCATGTCTGTAGTTCCAGCTACTTGGAAGGCTCAAGTGGAAGGATCGCCTGAGCCCAGCCGGTTGAGGTTGCAGTGGCCATGAGAGTGCCACTGCACTCCAGCCTGGATGAAACAGTGAGACTCCAACTCAAAAAATAAATAAATAAAAGAGAGAGAGAGACTGAAGTCTGTCAATACAACCTGGAGTGACTTTTGTCACAAGCCATTGTCCATCTGTGTGCCCAACAAACTTTGTCTTAGGCCACTGTATATTCTCTTAGCCCATTGATTTCTTCCTTAAAACATTGACTATCCTCCTTAACATCATCTACTTTTCCTTATCTTCCTTGCTCGGTTGTATTTTTTTTTAACTTAGGGTCTCACTCTATTGCCCACGCTGGAGTGCAGTGACACAATCATGGCTCACTGCAGTCTCGACCTCCTGGGTTCAGGCCACCCTTCTGCCTCTTAAGTAGTTGGTACTACAGGTGTGCAGGACCATGTCAAACTAATATTTTAATTTTAATTTTTCTAGAGATGAGGTCTTGTTTTGATGTGCAGGCTGGTCTCAAACTCCTGGCCTCAAGCAATCCTCTGGCTTTGGCCTTCCAAAGTACTGGGATTACAGGTGTGAGCTGCCGTGCTCAGCCCAGTTGCATGTTTCTTAGGACCTTGAATATTTCACTAGAGAGTTTTTCAATGGTGCCAAAAATATGTATACACAATGTAAGAGATGTTATCTATGTATTAGTTTTAGTTTACTGTAATCGGAAGTATCTGGATGCTGATGGTAACCACTTTAAGCACTTCTTGTAATTGTAGAAGTGTGACTTGCATTCATCTACAATTTCTTTTTCTTTGTTATTGAAATCTTTAAGTTCTGGTTTCTTTTGGCTTAACAATTCCTTCTTCAATTCCCTTCTCTCTTCTTATATTTTATTATAGGCAGTCAAGAGGACCTAGCCACTCCTTTAACACTTTTCCTAGAAATCTCATCAGCTAAGTATCCAATTTCATTGCTCATAAGTTTTACCTTCTACACAACTTGAGAACACAAACACAATTTAGTCAAGTTATTTGTCACTTTATAAAAAGGATTGCATGTTTCCTCCAGTTTCCAATACGATGTTTCTCATTTTCATCTAAGCCCTTTTAAATGGCCCTTACCATCCTTATTTATTTATTTGTTTGTTTGTTTATTTTTTGATTTGAGGTCTCACTCCATCGCCCAGACAGGAGTGCAGTGGCACACTCACGGCCACCGCAGACTCGACCTGCTGGGCTCAGGTGATCCTTCTGCCTCAGACTTCCAAGTAGCTGGAACTACAGGTGCGTGCATCTATGTCTGGCTTATTTTTTTTTAATAATCGTAGAGAGGAGGTCTCATCAAGTTGCCCAGGCTGGTCTCGAACCCGTGAACTCAGGCAATCCTCTTGCCTGAGCCTCCCAATGTGCTGGGATTACAGTCTTGAGTTACCACACCACTCAGCCTACAGTCCATATTTCTATCAATACTCTATTCATGGTTATTTATGTACTTTCTAAGAAGACAAAAATGGAAACTTTCTTATCAGCTTCTCTCTTTCTGAGCCCTCACCAGAATTGCCCGTAACGTTCATATTTCTTGCATGTGCCTTAACATTCTTTTATCCTCTACCCATTATCTAGTTGCAAAGCTGCGTTCATATTTGATTTATTTTTAGAGCAGCACCCCACCCCTGATACTAATTACAGTCTTAGCTCAGGCTGTTATAACATAAACACTATATAGACTAGATGGCTTAAACAACAGACATTTATTTCTCACAGCTCTGGAGGCTGGAAAATTCAAAATCAAGGTGCTGGCCAATGTGGTTCCTGGTGAGGGCCTTCTCCTGATTTAAAGATGGTTATCTTCTTGCTGTTTTCTCACATGGTGGAGAGGGTGGGGAGGGGGCAAGGAGGAAGAGAGGGAGTGGAAAGGAGGAGGGAAGGAGGGAGGAGAGAGAGTGAAGGAGAAAGAGAGAGAGAGAGACAGAGAGAAAAAGAGAGTTCCTGTCTTATGTCCTTTTTTTTTTTTTTGAGTTGGAGTCTCACTCTGTGACCCAGGCTGGAGTGCAGTGGCATGCTCATGGCCACCACAGATGGAACTACAGGTATGTGCCACCATGCTGTTAATTTTTTTATTTTTATTGTAGAGATGAGGTCTCGCAAGTTGCCCAGGCTATTCTCGAACCAGTGGGCCGAATCCTGTCTTTTATCTTTTAAGGACATTAATCCAATCATGGCGGCTCCACCCTCATGACCTCATCTAATCTTAATTACCTTCCAGACACCCCACTTCCTAAGACTACCAAATGGTGGGACTTAGAACTTCAACCTATGAATATTGAGGGGACACAACAATTCAGTCCATAACAGACTTCTATGTAAGATTCCATTTGAAAACTTTGTTCTATGGCTATAATTTAGCCCATGAAAACCACAGTTTCAGGCAATCATAATATATCATTTTTACCCGATTAATTTTCAAATGTTTGTATCTCTTTGCCCCAGTACTCTGTTTCACTTTTAATGTTGCTACTGGTTTCTTGCACTTGGGATGTGGTGGGTAATATGCTGAGCTCCCCATTTCCCAGGACATTATTGTTTCTGTTCAGCCTTAGATACAATCTCACTTTTCTTTCTTTCTTTCTTTTTTTTTTTTTTTTTTGAGTTGGAGTCTCACTCTGTCGCCCAGATTGGAGTGCAGTGGCCGCTCCCGGCCACTGCAACCTCGCCTGCTGGGCTCCGGCGATCCTTCCGCCTCAGCCTTCCAAGTAACTGGAATCACAGGCATGCACTACCACACCCGGCTGATTTTTTGATTTATTGTAAAGATGAGGTCTCGCTGCCCAGGCGAGTCTCGAACCCGCAGGCTCAA
>NW_007055577.1:343180-382836 GCF_000164805.1 Carlito syrichta | reverse complement strand
TCGGAGTCTCACTCTGTTGCCCAGGCTGGAGTGCAGTGGCATGCTCACAAACCACTGCAGCCTTGACCTGCTGGACTCAGGCTATCCTTCTGCCTCAGCCTTCCAAGTAGCTGGAACTACAGGCATGTGCCACCATGCTCAGCTAATTTTTTGTTTTATTGTAGATGAGATCTCACCATGTTGCCCAGGCTGGTATTGAACCCTTGGACTCAGGCAATACTCTCGCCTCCACCTCCCAACACGCTGTGATTAGAGGTGTGAACTACCGCACCTGGCTTCATCTTGCTTTCCATGTACTCTCTCATTTCAGGTAATAGTCACTATTGTCAGTCCCTAGTGCAATAACCTCCTTTACCTCAGACTAGGCCCACCTTTCTTTACCTAGAATCGATAGTTTCCAGTGTCCATATCCCGTACCTGAGGGACAGTGGATACGTCACAGCTACCTCCTCTCTGTGTGTTAAAAAAATGTATAGGATTGATGGCTGAATCCACAAGCCCAAATGATTCCAATGAACAGATCACCTAGCCCTGTGCTCCCTGGATCCATGAGTAAGAGTGTCGTCTTCCCTACTCTTAACACCCCTGAGAAACTAGAGGATTTAGGTTGATTCTAGCAAACACAGGATTTCTCATGAAACTGCAAACAAAACAAAACAAAAACCACAAGATTCATGGTTCAGAAGAAATCTCATCTATTTTTCTCACCTTGTTCTCAGTGGAAATCAGTTGGTAGCATTTTCTATCCTAGCACTGGAAGGTCTCACAAAGAGCAATTGTGGAAGATTTCTGGCTGTTCTCCTGAAATGTTTTTGACAGCCTGCCACCAAAACACTGCAAGTATCACAGTCTTTAATAGTGTGACTCCCAGGAAGCGTTTATTTGAAAGCAGAGTGTCATTGCTAAAAAATACGTTTGCAAACCAGGATTTGACACCTTGGAATGCTAAAGGAAGGTGGCAAAGAAAAGCTGGACATTTTGAATCAATATTTTTGCTTTGTCTCTTTTGCACAAAAGTATCCTTGATCCTCCATCAGTTCTTTAACTCCATATTGATTACAAATGGCTTTCACTTTTATTTTGAGTCAGGGTCTCACTCTGTCACCCAGGCTGGAGTGCAGTGGCGTGATCATAGCTCACTGCAGCCTCGACTTCCTGGGCTCAATCTTTCTGTTTAAGCCTCCCAAGTAGCTGGGACTACAGGCATGCACCGCCATACCCAGTTAAGCAATTGGCAATAGTGGGAAACTGTCAGGGGAGGGGGGCAGGATTGGCAGTTGAGGGTAACTGCTAGGGGAGGGAAGGGCACACCTCATCAACAAGGATACCTGCATGATCAATGTTCATATACCTAACCCTGAAATGTACCCCACATCTTTATAATTAAAATTTAAAAAAAAATTTTTTTTTAGAGATGAGGTCTTGCCGTGTTGCCTAGGCTGGTCTCAAACTCCTAGGCTCAAGCAATCCTCTCATTTTGGTCTCCCAAAGTGATGGGATTACAGGTTTGAGCCACTATGCTGGGCCACTTTTGACTTTCATTATTTCTCAGTTGTTTTCTTAAAACTACTTTCACGTCAAAAGCAAAGATCTTTTTTTCACTCTGATTGAACTGAGTTATCTTCCAAAGTTGTATCATCTATGCCACCTCAAATAATTATTTAAAAGTTATTAACCAGTACTAAATATCATACACAAATATCTTCAAGTCCAAAAAGATTATTATAAACTTAATTGAATGTTTCCAGAGCCGACTAAACCTGAACATGAGGGACCATGTTGTATCCCCAAATTCCTCCTCTTTCTCACTAGTGTGCTTAATACATTGAGACTCATGAGGGTCAGCATCAACAAAGAAGTCATCATCAGAGAAGTTTAGTCTCTAGATTTTCATATGAAAATCAAATTATTTTATAAGCAATGCCATGGCTTGAATGTGTCCTCCAAATTTCATGTGTTGGAAACTTCATCTCCAATGGAACAGTATCGAGAGTTGGGACCTTTAAAAAGAAGTAATTAGGTCATGAGGGCTCTGCCCTCATTAATGAATTAATGCCATTATCACAAGAGGGGGTTCGTGATAAAAGGATGAGTTTTGCCCCCTTCTGTTTTGCTTTCTCAAGCTCTCTTGCTTTTCAGTCTTCACTCCTTGGGATGACACAGCATGAAGGCCCTCACAGGATGCCAGCACCTTGATCTTGGACTTCCCGGTCTCTAGAACTGTGAGAAATAAATATCTGTTCTTTATCAAGTACCCCATCTTGGGTATTGTTATAGCTGCACAAAATGAACTAAAAGAAGAAGATAATACATTCTAATAAAGTCAAGGAGATGCAAGTCATTCAAATTATAAGTGGATTCTCATAGAATGATTAGACATTTTGCTTAGATGACTGTGGGCTTCTTTTTGGTAAATGTAGTCTTCCAGTTGGTGCTCAAATCTACTTCATCCTCATCCTCAAAATCTAGCTTATTTGACATAAGCTTGGTAATGAACACCAGCTGTTTTTTGTTTGTTTTTTTTGAGTCAGAGACTCTGTCACCCAGGCTTGAGTGCAGTGGCACACTCATGGCCACCACACCCTCAACCTGCTGGGCTCAGGCAATCCTTCTGGCTCTGCCTTCCAAGTAGCTGAAACTACAGGCACATGCTAATTTTTTTATTTATTGTAGAGACGAGTTCTTACCAAGTTGCCCAGCCTGGTCTTGCACCCCTAGACGCAGGCAATCCTCTTGCCTTGGCCTCCCAAAGTGCTTGGATTACAGGCTTGAGCCACCACGCCCAGCCTGTCAGCTGTTTTTTTAAAAGCTCATGTATTCTGGGGGAGTGGGAATCCATAAAAAGAGAAAGAAATATCAAGTGATCAGGTTAGATTATGAGGCAGGTGTCAGACCACAAAGGCACATGCTTGAGCAGTTCCAGTAATAAGCTGTCATGGTTGAAAGGCATGACACTACTAGAATCTTAGTAATTCCCTAACCTACCCTATATGAGCATTATAAAAGGAATCTATACATCCGGAGAGTATCATAAATTCATACCATGGTGCTTATGTATACCTGGGTCCATTGCCTTTATTTTGATAGACTTTTAGACATATTTGATCCTTTTGATGGGTTATAAAAGTAATACACTGATTGTGCATCCAAGGGAAAGAGAAAAAGTAATATATATTCTTTTAAAATATTTTCTATACTACAGAAATATATGACTTTGAAACAAAAAACACTTTCTATCTCGCCACTATCATCACCAAAAAAGGCTTTTGTTTATTCATCGATATGCATATTTTTATCTTTCAAAAGTGGGATTGTACAATATATGTGAATGTATATAAATGTCGCTAAATATTAACAAAACATAACCTTTTTTTGAGTCAAAGTCTTACTCTGTCACCCAGTGGCATGCTAATGGCTACCCCAGCTTCAACCTGCTGGGCTCAGGTGATCCTTCTGCCTCAGTCTTCCAAGTAGCCGGAACTACAGGTGCATGCTACCATGCCTGGCTAGTTTTTTAAAAAATATATATATATTGTAGAGTCAAGGTCTCATCAAGTTGCCCAAGCTGGTCTTGAACCCCTGGCCTCAGGCAATCCTCTTGCCTCTGCCTCCCAAAGTGCTGGAATTACAGGCTTCAGCCACTGCGCCTGGTCAGAAGTTGTGATCTTAATTTCAGACAGAATACCCTTTAAGCTATCAAAAATTTTAAAAGATGTGGAAGGTCACTACATAATGATAAAAGGTTCAATCCATCAAGAAGAAATATCCATCCTAAACATATATGCACCCAACATAGGAGCACCAACTTTCATAAAGCAGCTTCTATGTAAGCTAAAAAAGATATTGACTCTAACACTATCATAGCTGGGGACTTAAACACCCCACTAACAACCCTAGACAGATGAAGACAAAAAGTCAATAAGGAGATCTGGAACTTCAATGTGATGCTTGACCAAATGGACTTAAATGATACCTACAGAACACTCCACCCAATGACCAGAAAATATACATTCTACTCATCACCATATGGAGCATACTTTCAGATCAACTACATCCTCATCCATAAATCAAGAATAAATAAATTTCATAAGATTGAAATACGGCCATACTCCTTCTCAGACCACAGTGGAATAACAATAAATATCAACACCAACAAAGTTCCCCAAGAACCCACAAAGACATGGACACTAAACAGCATGATGCTAAACAATTCCTGGGTCAACATGGAAGTCAAACCAGAGGTTAAAATATACCTGTAAACAAATGAAAATGGAGAAACATCTTACTAAACCTCTAGGATGCCATGAAAGCCGTCCTAAGACAGGAATTCATATCTCTATGAACACATAGAAAATGGAAATATCACAAGTTAGCAGCCTAACAAACCACTTAAGGAAGGTGGAAAAGCAAGACCACTAAAACTTTTACTTCAGCAGAAGAATCTAGATCACCAAAATAAAAGCCCACATTCGGGACATAGAAGACAAAAATATCATAGAAGACAAAAAAATCAATGAAACCAAAAGCAAGTTTTTTGAAAACATAAACAAGATTTATGAACCCCCAAGCTAGAGTGACCAAGAAAAAGAGAGAAAAAGCCCAAATAAACACAATCAGGAATGCAAAAGATCAAGTCACTATTGACCCTGAAGAAATACAAAAAATTATCAGAGATTACTACATACATCTGTATGGAAACAAACTTGAAAACCTAAATGAAATGCAGGACTTTCTGACATCACACAACCTCCCTTGGTTTAAACAAGGAGAAGTTGAGACCCTATATAGACCAATAACAACCCAGGAAATCGACTATGTTATAAGAAAACTACCTACAAACAAAGCCCTAGACCAGATTGCTTTCCAGCCGAATTCTACAAAACATACAAGGAAGAGCTGATACCAAATCCTATTGAAAGTATTCCAGGGAATTGGGAAAGATGGAACTCTCCCCAAATCATTTTATGAAGTTAACTTCACATTGATACTCAAACCGGGTAAAGATCCAACAAAGAAAGTGTACTACAGGCCAATATCCTTGATGAACATAGATGCTAAATTTCTCATCAAGATTCTAGCAAACCGGATCCAACAACACATCTCAAAAATCATCCACCATGACCAAGTAGGCTTCATCCCTGGGATGCAGGGCTGGTTCAACAGCCACAAGACCATAAACGTAATTAAATATATCAACAGATGTAAAGACAAAAACCACATGATTATATCATTAAATGCAGAAAAAACTTTTGATCAAATCCAGCCCTCCTTCTTGATAAAAACCCTTGAACATCTAGACACAGATGGAACATACCTCAAAATAGTGCCATCTATGAGAAACCCATAGCCAACATACTGCTAAACAGACACAAATTGGAACCATTTCCCCTGAAAACTGGAACAAGACAAAGATGCCCACTCTCAGCCCTCCTGTTTAACATAGTATTGGGAGTCCTAGCTAGAGCAACCAGACAAGAAAAGGAAATCAGAGGTATCCAAATAGGAAAAGAGGTAGTTAAGTTATCCCTCTTTAGAGGCAACATGATTCTATACCTTGAAAACCCAAGAGAATCTTTTAAAAGCCTCCTTGCACTGATAATATTTTGGCAAAGTCTCAGGGTATAAAATAAATGTGAAAAAGTCAGTCGCACTCCTATACACCAATAATAAACAAACAGAAACCCAAATAAATAGCAGAATCCTATTCATGATAGCCACATACACACACACACACAAAATGAAATACCTTGGCATCTTCCTAACCAAAGAAGTCAAAGACCTTTACAATGAAAAATACAAAACACTGCTCAAGGAAATCAAGGATGACACAAACAAATGGAAACATATCCCATGCTCACGGATTGGAAGAATCAACATTAAGATGTCCATCCTACCCAACGCAATGTACCCATTAAATTACCAGCAGCATTCTTTTCAGAACTGGAAATGACAATACAAGAATTCATATGGAAACATAAATGACCACAAATAGCCAAAACAATCCTCAGCAATAAAAGAAATGCAAACAAACAAAAAAAAAAGTGGGAGGCATCACGCTCCCAGACTTTAGCTTTATTAGAAAGCTACAATAATCAAAACAGCCTGGTACTGGTATAAGAACAGGCATACAGAGCAATGGAACAGGATAGAGATTCCAGAAGCAAAAACCTCAATTTCTCAACCAATTCATCTTCAAAAAAGCCCCCACCATCAATCACTGGGGAGAGGAGAACCTATTCAGTAAATGATACGGTGGAAAACTGGCTGACCACATGCAAAAGATTAAAGCAAGACCTTACCTATCCCCATATACAAAAATCAACTCTAAATGGATCAAAGATCTAAATGTAAAACCTCAAACTATAAGAATCTTAGAAAACGCAGGAGACACCCTTATGGAAATTAGAACTGGCAGCCAATTTTTGATCAAAACTCTAAGTGCCCATGCCATAAGAGATAAGATAGACAAGTGGGACTTCATCAAACTGACAAGCTTCTGCAAAGTCAAAGACACCATTGAGAGAGTGGGGAGACAGCCCACAGACTGGGGAAAAAATTGCCAACTGTGTATCTGACAAATGCCTAATATCTAGGATCTACAAGGAACTCAAACGTGTTGAAAAGAAAAACAAAACAAAACAAACAAACAAACGAAAAAATGAACAGCCCCATTACAAAGTGGGCAAAATATATGAATAGACCCTTCTCAAAAGAAGACATACGAGCAGCCAACAGATACTTGAAAAAATGTGCAACCTAACTAGTTATCAAGGACATGCAAATTAAAATCGCACTGGGATACCACCTAACTCCAGTCAGGATGACCATCATCAATAACTCAAAAAACAACAGATGCTGGAATGGATGTGGTCAAAAGGGAACATTTCTACACTGTTGGTGGGAGTGTAAACTCGTACAGCATCTGTGGAAAACAGTGTGGCGATTCCTAAAATATCTAAAAATAGACCTGCCATACAACCCCATAATCCCCCTACTGGGAATATACCCAGAGGAGCTCAAATCACTCTATGAAAAGGATACCTGTACATGCATATTTATTGCAGCATTATTCACAATAGCAAAAATATGGAAACAACTGTTTTGCCCATCGAAAGAGGACTGGATTAAAAAAAGTGGTACATATACATAGTGGAATATTATGCAGCCATAAAGAAGGACAAAATTATGAACTTCACAGCACTTGATTGGACTTAGAGACTATCATACTGAGTGATCTATCACAGAAACAAAGAACCAAGTATCATGTTCTCATTCATAAGCGGACCTTGAACAACTATCATAATACTATAAGAAAGGGATTGGCAGTAGTGGGATACTGCCAGGGGAATGGGAGTCACACATCATTAACAAGGTTACCTGCATAACGAACATTAGTATATGTAACCCTGAATTGTACCCCATATATGTATTTATTTATTTATTTTTATTTTTTTATTTTTTTGAGTTGGAGTCTCACTCTGTCGCCTAGACTGGAGTGCAGTGGCCGCTTCCGGCCACCGCAGCCTCGACCTGCTGGGCTCCAGCGATCCTTCCGCCTCAGCCTTCCAAGTAGCCGGAATTACAGGCATGTGCTCCACGCCCGGCTGATTTTTTGATTTATTGTAGAGATGAGGTCTCGCTGCCCAGGCGGGTCTCGAACCCGCGGGCTCAGGCAATCCACTCACCTCAGCCTCCCAAAGGCGCGGGATTACAGGCTGAGCCACCGAGCCCGGCTTACCCCATATATTTAAAATAAAAAATTTTAAAAAGTAAGTTCCTTTTACTCCATATCCTAGTTAATACTTGATATTGTCAGACTTTTAAATTTTCTTTCAGTATATTATTCAGCTTTGAGCTATATTTTTCTAATTCCTAAATTGAGCAATTTTCTCATGAGTTTATTTGCCATCCATGTTTCTGTTTTATGGGGAGCTTACTCACACTTTTAATCCATTTTTTCTATCAATTTTTCTCTTTCCTATTTATTTATAAAAACTCTTTATATATTTTGGATGCTAATCTTTTGCCATTTATTTTAAAGTATATTCTTTGAGTGTTTGCCCTGTCCTTTCACTATTTCCATAATGTCTTTTGAAGAACATAAGATGTAATTTTAATATAGACAAGTATATAAATGTTCATTCTTACAGCTGGTGAATTTTGTGCATTGTTTAAGAATTCTTTCTGTACCTCCATTGCAAGTCAGATATTATCTTCTGTTGTACTCTAAAGGAAGGCAAGATGAAAATCTCATGTTTCATTGGACCCTAGGAAATCGCATGAGAAACTGCTTGTGGCAGTCTCTCACAAGACAGGGAGCCTCTCATAGGATAGGGAGAGGAGGCAGAAATGACCTTGTGATAGCTCTGTTTAAGACTCTATCTTTCCATGTTCTAGGCAAGTTCTGGGTCCGAATGTGGTTACACTTTGCCTATAAGATCTATATAGAGATGTGCAAGGTCTCCAGGGAGCCATAGCAGAACGTTCTCCCAAACCTCCATTAAGAGGTGAATTTTGAACTTTAGCAGATACTTATTCTGCCCACGCTGATATATTTTATGTTCTTATAAAAAATGTTGCTGCATCAGGTTTGCCAATTTTGTTTAAGATTTTTACAACTGTAAGTCTGATTTCCCTATAATTTTTTCTCATACTTTCCTTATCTGGTTTTGTTAATAAAGTTATATGCTAACCTAATGAAATGAGATGAGGAATTTGACCTCCTTTTTCAGACTTGGGAAGATCTTGTGAAAGATTAGAACCATTTTTTTCCTTGACCATTTGGTAGAACTCAATAGTAGAATCATCTGGACACAATATTTACATCAACAGTAGAGTCATCTGGACATGATATTTTCTTTGTTGGGTGATTTTTCATATAGATTCAAATTCTTTCTGAGTTATGGAACTGTTCACATTTTTTATTACTTATTGAGTCTGTTCCAGTATGTTATATTTTTAGTTATTTGTCCATTTCATCCAAATTTGTTAAGAGTTTTTCATTATGCCCTTTTATTATCAGTTTAATCTCTTCTGCATCTGATATGTCTACTTTTTTGTTGTAAACATATTCTTTCTTTTTTTCTTTGAGTTGGGTCTCACTCTGCTGCCCAGACTGTAGTACAGTGGCACAACCATGGCTCACCACAGACTCGACCTCTTGGACTCAGGTATTCTTCCTGCCTCAGCCTCTCAAGTAGCTGGGACTACAGGCATTCGCCACCATGCCCGGATAATTTTTTGATTTTCTTGTAGAGAAGAGATCTTGCTATGTTTCCCAGGCTGGTCTCTAGCTCTTGGGCTCTAGCAATCCTCTCACCTTGGTTTCCCAAAGGGATTACAGGTGTGAGCCACTGCACCCAACTTTATTGTTAATATTATTAATGCTTTTCCTCTGCTTTCTTAATCAGTATTCCTAAAGTTTATACATTTCATTAATGTTTTCAATGAATCAAATTTTGGTTTGTTCATCTGCTTTATCATGTGTTTCCCATTTCCTGCTTAATTATTTCCTTCCTTTGCCATTGTCATGATTTTTTAACCTAAAAAAGCAGATGCTTAGTTTATTAGTATTCAGCCTTTCTTTTCTCATATAAAGTGTATGGCCACTGATTTACAAGTTCTGATGAATACTATATATGTATATGATTATTCAAGTAGAGAAAAATGCCTAATTGTGTTGTATCCAAGAGATACTGAGAGCTGGGAGCAGTGGCGCACACCTGCAATTCCAGTACTTTGGAAGGCAGAGGTGAGAGGATTGCCTAAGCCCAGGGGTTCGAGACCAGCCTGGCAACCTGGCCAGATCTTGTCTCTACAATAAATGAAAAAATTAGCCAGGTGTGGTGCACGTCTGTAGTTCCACCTACTTGGGTGCCTGAGATGGAAGTATTGCCTGAGCCCAGCAGGACGAGACTACAGTGGCTGTGAGCGTACCACTGCATTCCAGCCTGGGTGACAGAGTGAGACTTCAACTCAAAAAAAAAAAAAAAAAAAGAAAAGAAAAGAGAGAGAGAGAGAGAGAGAGAGAGAGAGAGAGAGAGAAAGACTGAGAATAGAGGAAGTGGAAACAGAAAGGAAAGACTGCTTTTTGAAGGTTTTATGGAATGGAGTAGAACAAAGTGGCAGTAACTGGAGAGCAATGTTGTCATCAAGATAGGATAATCAGCCAAATCTACTAAATACTAATCAGATGCAAGCCATTCGAGTTACACATGGATTCTTATAGACTTGGCAGACATTTTTCTTAGAATAAATGAGGTTTTTTGGTGTATATTTAAGTTGTTGGCTATTTGGAGCCTCATACCATATTCCAATCACACTTCAATCTGCAACTCCAGCTCAAGGTACAGACAAAAAACAAGTGTAGGTAGGGCATACCACATCGATAAGGGTGTCTGCACGGTGAATATTTGTATACCTAGCCCTGAATTGTACCCCACAATTTTAAATAAAAATTAAAAGAGGAACCCCCCCAAAAAAACCAAGTGAAATTCAGAGTTGAGGTGAGTATGTGTGTCTTGCTTACTACTTTGTCATAAAAATAGCTCAAGTTTACTGGCATCTTCTTTAGATAGTGTCAAGATGTGTGTGTATGTGTGTGTGTGTAAATAAAATGAGTGCTTTTGTGGGTACACAAGTTGAGAGTGGTATTGAGTAGTAAGAGACATGGTTAGACAGCAATCAGATGACAAAGTCACTTACGAAAAATTGTGGATTTTATTAAGCATGTGACAGAGTCATTCTTAGGTTAAGATATAAAATTATAATCTAGTCCTTTCTTTGTGTCTACATTTGGGTTTCACTCTGGCACCCAGGCTGGAGTGCAATGGCACGATCATGACTCACCACGGCCACGAACTCCTGGACTCAGGCGATCCTTCTGCCTCAGCCTACCAAGTAGCTGGGACTACAGGTGTGTGCCACCACACTTGGCTATTTTTAAGACTTTTGCGTAAATGAGGTCTTGCTGTGTTGGCCAGGCTGGTCTCAAACTCCTGGTTTCAAGCAACCCTCTCTCCTTGGCCTCCCAAAGTTCTAGGAACAGGTATGAGCCACCATGCCTGGCCTAGACTCTTGGCCTCAGGTCATCCTCCCACCTCAGCCTCCAGAGTAGCTGGGACTACAGGTGAGCACCACCACACATGGTTCATCTTTTTTTTATTTTTTGTAGAGATGAAGTCTATGTTGCCCAGGCTGGTCTTGGACTCCTGGGCTCAAGTAATCCTCCTGCCTCAGCCTCCCAAAGTGCTGGGATTACAGGTATGAGCCATTGCATCTGGCCCAACCAAATACAAGGTCTGACAATTAAGTTTGCAAACATGCCACTGTGTGCTTACATTGGCAGTTTTGTACAAGCAACTCTGTAAGGCTTCATAATCTTGGTTTGGCAGTGTCTCACAACTGCGTTCGACATGTGGTGGTGTCTTGCTGAATGGCATTCATTATTGCTGTTGCATGTTTTTGTGTGCCATTGCAAGAATGTCAGAGCTTGAATTAGAACAATGAACAAATATTAAATTTTTTCTTAAACTTTGCAAGAGTGGAAGTGAAATCAGGGACATGCTAGTCCAAGTTTATGGAGATAATTCCATGAAGAAAATGGCAGTGTACAAATGGATTAAATGTTTTTCTGAGGGGAGAGAAAGGATCACTGATAAAGAAAGGTCAGGGTGGCTAGTAATGAGAACTGATGAAAACATTGCAAAAATTCATCGAATTGTGCATCAAAATCATTGGCTGTGAGAAGCATAACAGAAAAATAAACATTGATAGAGAAACAGGAAAATCTTAACTGAAAATATTGGTGTGAGAAAGGTGTGTGCAAAAATTGTCCCAATGGATCCCTTGCATCATGACAATGTACCAGCTCACACAGCACTGTCTGTGAAGGAATTTTTAGCCAGTAAACAAATAACCGTATTGGAACACCCTCCCTGGTCACCTGATCTGATCCCCAATGACTTTTTTCTTTACCCAAGTATAAAGGAAATATTGAAAGGAAGACATTTTGATAACATTCAGGACACCAAGGGTAATACTATGACAGCTCCGATGGCCATTCCAGATAAAGAGTTCCAAAATTGCTTTGATGGTGGACTAGGCACTGGCATCAGTGCATCGCTTCCCAAAGGAAGTACTTCAAAGGTGACCATAGTGATATTCAGCAATGAGGTATGTAGCACTTTTTCTAGGATGAGTTTGTGAACTTAATTGTCAGAACTCGTATTTTGTAATCATACCATGTAACCAGATCCTCAAAGGACTGTACTTCATATTGATTCACAAAAAGGCTTAAAAGGGTACCATAAATGACTGGTTGTCAACTAGAGATGATTTTACCCCCCAGGAGACATTTGGCCATGTCTGGAGACATTTTTGGTTCATACTACTGGGGGTGTGAGCTTGATGCCTTGTGGGTCAAGACCAGGAATACTGCTCAACCTCTGTATCTGAGAGGGTTTGTGTGCAAGGTTCTTTACTTATTCCAAAGAAGTCACCCGGAAGTCCAGCAGGGAAAGACATTGGTTTATTAGAGTTTTGGGAGTGCATCGATGGCAGGAGGTTGGTGATGAAAGAATCCCTGCCTCGGGACAGTATAGCAAACAGTTTGATATCAAGCAAGTTTAATTATTCCAATTACTATACAGTGTTTACAATGACATTAAGAGTGGCTCACTACATTATCTTTAGATTGCTTGGATACCAGCATCCCATGACTTACTACTGAGAATATACACATATCCTGCAGAGACCAGTCTTTGCCAGAGGCTACTCCCTGGGGGAGAAGCAGAAAGAAGCCAGATATGGGGGAAAGATGCAAAGTCTGGACAATTACCTTACCTCACAACTTCCTACGATGTACAGGACAGCCTCTCCCTTCCCCGCCTCCATCAAATAATTATCCAGACCAAAACGTCCCTAGTGACAAAGTTGAGAAAACCTGTTATAAACCATTTCTCTTCCCTGGCTGTTCAGACCTCCAGTGTTTCAGGGTCTGTATATCACAGAACATCGAAAAGACTGAGGGAGGAGGAAAAGAAAGAAAAAGGGAGGAAGTGGATAAGGAAAATTTGGTAAACTGGAGAAAATCATTTTACTTCACTTGTATGGTCCTTAATTCGGTAACTCTAATTCAGCTCCCAAAACTCAAATTTAGCAAACACTCTTTTATAGGATACACCAGAAACTGGGGGGAAAAAAGGCTGACAAACATTGGCATACTTCCTAAGGGTCAGAAGCATGAAGAAGAGACTAATTATTATGTAAATGCCTTTATTTGAACTATTACATTGCTACCAGATTACATCAATTTTCAGAGTTAGAGTAACATGATATCTTGAAAACTATATCAAACAGCTCGACAAAGCAAGAGTACATTAAGTCCTACATATATATTTTTATTTTTAGTGGCCACATTTCCTTGTTTTAGGTGGAAAAAATATATTGTACACTTAGCATACTTGGCCCACTGAATCCTTCCTAAGTTCTGAGCACACTCTCTCCTCAAGTATCAAATTCAATAGCATTTCAAATTCAACAAGAGAGTCTGATGATACAGAGGTTTTGAAACAAATAAGGATGTATTGAACCAAGTGATTTATGACAAAGTATTTCAATTGTTTACCGCTTGAGTGTGAGAGGGAATATGGCAAACTTAAGGTACATTTTTCCTCTACCTACAATGCACGTTTTTTTACTTACTTGAAGACCCCTTAAAAAAGTAGCAAAATCAGCAGTCTTGTTTAACGTAATCAAAATATTCTTAAATGTACAAAAAAGGATCATGTAGAAAGAATACTGTAAAAAGACACTGATCTTAAGAGTAAAAGAATAAGAAAAGCTTCTATTACATTCTGCACAGCCAGTTACTTCAGTAACTTTTCAGTACTACAAAGTTCAGCAAAGGATACTCATATCCAAATACGCTCTGATCATAGTTCTCAAGTAAGAACCAGCATACTGGATGGAAAGCAAGATTCTTGTCTAATAATATTCATATCCAATCATCTAAGCAAGTCCCAAGAGAGGGACACTCTAAGAGGGGAAAGATATGTAGCGAGAAGTAACATACAGCAACAGGACATGTCAAGGGCAGCATTCTAGGAGCAGAGAGGAAAATGGTCTGGGTATGTGCACATTTATTTCATGTGTGCCTGACAAATCCAACTTGGACTATGGGAAAGAGGAGTTGTTTATATTAAAACCTTTTCCCCCGAGGGCTCTTCTGATGAGCTAGTCTTGTTAATCAAAACGAAAAGTTCTTTGAGTGACCAAGAGTTCCTTAAGTCAGGAGCACTTCACCTGGAAATAGCTGACCTGCGAATCATGCACCTGGGAGCAAGGTTGTTTTATTCAGATTGATTATTTTACACTCTCTTCATCCCCCTGCCCATCAAACATGCAAATACGGTCATGACCATCTTGGGCTTGACTTCCACAAGGTCTTCTGGGAGTGCGTACACTCTGGCTCCGATTCGTCTAGCCATTGACACAGCGTACCTAGTAGTTTGGGAGGAAACAAGACTTAAGATGAAATTCTTGTCAGTTAAAGACACCATATGAGACATCTATTTCCCCTTAAACAATCATTTGGTTAGGATGCAAAATTCCAAACTTAAAGTTCAAATCAAAACAATTTTACTTTTTGTTTCCAGTTTGATTTTTGGTTTTGAGTTTATTTTTAAGTTACAGAGGTTTTAAAGTTCTATTCTTTGGGACTGATAATATTTATTCACTCTTTTTCTCTATTGTGAAGTGAGAATTGAACTGGAAGCACTACTTTACATGAAATTTTATACACACACACATAATTTTACCTGGGCCGGCTGTGCAATCAAGGTTGATATTCTCATTGCATATGTAATAAGATAACAGACACACTCAAGTGCTCTTAAAAAATATGAGGTGGAAAATTGTGGCAGATGCAAAATCCAAGTTGCTCAGACAGATGCAGTGAATACTTTCTAATAGTCAAGAGAGAGGGAGGGGTCCATAAGGTACAAAGATAGAGCATAACAAGCACTAGAAATGGTAGACAAAGGAAAGGGCAAAAGAACTGAGATGTCCAGCCAGGGAAATTTGATGGAATGCACCTCAACCTATCCACGACGCAACAGAAATCTTCAAAGATAATTAAATCATCAAATTTCCAGAAATAGGAGCTTCAAGAGTTCTTTATATATTATGGATAGTAAACCTTTATCATGTATGCTACACACACACACACACACACACACACACACACACACACACACACACACACACACACACACACATTTTTTTTTTGAATTGGAGTCTCTCACTCTGTTGCCCAGGCTGGAGTGCAGTGGCATGCTCACAGCCACCACAGCCTCTACCTGCTGGGCTCGGGCGATCCTTCTGCCTCCGGCTTCCAAGTAGCTGGAACTACAGGCACGTGCCATCATGCCCAGCTAATTTTTTTATTTATTGTAGAGATGAGCTCTTGCCAAGTTGCCCAGGCTGGTCTCAAATCCGTGGATTCAGGCACTCCTCTCACTTCAGTCCCCCAGAGTGCTAGGATTATAGGCGTGAGCCACCATGCTGGGTCCTACAAATATTTTTTTCAAGGAAGAAAGAAATGGTGTGCCTAACTCCAAAGATTTGCTGGAATACCTCTTGGCTCTCCTATAAAGTACTGCTGTGGGTGGATTTTCAGTGCATATTGGGTCATCCACTAAATTAGGTCACAGTCTAGGTTTTTGGTGAAGAAGGGGAGAAGGTGGAGAAGACTTTCTAAATATTGTTGAAATGTAGCCAGGCACAGTGGTTCACGCCTGTAATCCTGGCACATTGAGAGGCCAAGGCAGGAGGATTGCTTGAGCCCATGAGTTAGAGACAAGCCTGGGCAACATAGCAAGATCCCATCTCTAAATTAACAAATAATAATAATAAAATAAATAAATATTTTTGAAATGCATAAGACTTTCAAGGCATAGTCTTCTTCTGAGGGTTGGCAAGCATCCTGCCAATCTGGGGGCCAGGGAAGATAAACTCAACCTGGGTAATAAGAATGATCTATGTACAATAAAAGAGACACAAGTGGATAATGTGTTTTTAAAACAAGTGAGACAGGCCGGGTGTAGTGGCTCACGCCTATAATCCCAGCACTTTGGGAGACTGAGGTGAGAGGATTGCCTGAGCCCATGGGTTCGAGACCAGCCTGGGCAACCTGGTGAGACCTCGCCTCTCCAATAAATCAAAAAATCAGCCGGGAATTGTGGTGCATTCCTGTAGTTCTACCTACTTGGAACGCTGAGGTGGAAGGATCACCTGAGCCCAACAGGTTGAGGCTTCAGTGACTGTGAGCATGCCACTGCACTCCAGCCTGACTGACAGAGTGAAACTCCCAATCAAAAAAAAAGGGGGGGGGAGGGTGAGACAGATGAACACTTTAAAGTATGAATACCCTTAACTCATTTTTCCTTATTGTAAATTTGTACCTGATTTACATTAAAACACACATTACACTATTTCTGTAATCTACTAAAGCAACAATGACTGAGCACCTAGTAGGTCAGTTACAATGCTAGGCTCTTATACATTTTTTTTCATTTAATTTTTATAAAATCTCTAAGGTAAGTATTACTGCCCCTAATTTACTGGCAAGGAATTTGAGACTTAAAGGTTTCCCCCAGGTGATACCACTCTTAAGTGTCAGAACCTAAATTAGAATCCAGATATGCCCATCTGCAAAGCCTGCATTTTTCCACAATAGTCTGCAGTCTCTCTTACTTGGCATTATTGTGCTTGTCATCTTCTGTTAGATTGCCACTCTTAACAAGGTCATAGTTTATACAGCCTGGCTGGATGGCATCAATTAAATCCACAACTGCCAAGCTGGAGCTGATCGTCTTGTCCTGGTGTACAAGGAGAATAAATCTGAGAATTTCAATATGTACAAATGACCACATTCTTATTTATATATAAAGTGTCAAAAACAAAGGTCAGCAAATTCAAAGAGAATCTTGCCATCAGCCCGACAATAACTGTCACTCACAAAGAAACCTAAGGTTGTCCTTTCAAATGATCGATATTATCTAGCAAACATAATGTTTAATAAAATATAAATTCTGACCTTAAAACTCTGAATGGAAGTGGATTTTCCAGCTTCACTCAACGTTCTGTTCACCCAGTTCACAATGATGTCGTCATTGGCTTTCTGACCCTCTCCAAGATCTTCCAGGACATTGAGGGTATATCTAAGAGAAGAAGCAGAAGTTCACAGTCTCCTTTATGAGGAAAAATGTAAACATCAGAAAGACGCCTTATCTTCCATTTCTTTCATTCCTTACGTTTAAAAGACTAAATATTTCAAGGAAAGCGATTCACACTACGTGAAGAAAATCTTTCCAGTGGGAATGGCTTGCCACTGACCTACTCTGCAGCAGTGGGGGAGCAGACGGAAGGTGCTTTAATGAGCAAGCCTAGCAGCCTACTGAAGGCTCATTTTGTCCTATTCCAGCAGTGGTAACGACTTCAGATAGGCTGTGCTTTGACTGACACCCAGTCATGATGAATACTTTCCAGCATTATAGTTGGGAGATCTTCATTTTCAAATGGATGCATGGGGATGTTCACAATTCTGTTCTGACAATTTTTTAAATTCACTGACACTGAATAGGCTTAAGTCTACGTATTAGGCTTCCTATTAAAAATAGGGAAAAGGTCGAACTCGGTGGCTCAGCCTGTAATCCCAGCACTTTGAGAGGCTAAGGCGAGTGGATCACCTGAGCCCGCGGATTTGAGACCAGCCTGGGCAACTTGGTGAGACCGCGTCTCTACAACTGACAAAAAATTAGCCAGGCATGGTAGTGCACACCTGTAGTCCCAGCAGGTCGAGGCTGCAGTGGCTGGGAGCAGGTCACTGCACTCCAGTCTGGGCAATAGAGTGAAACTCCAACTCAAAAAAAAAAAAAAAAGGAAAAAATAAATAAAAATAAAAATAGGGACTGGTCATGGCTGCGTAGTTTACAAGGAAGCATCTCCCACTGAACATCCACCACATCTATTAACTATTTAAACACATTTCAAAGTTTAAATACAATACATTTCAGAAGAGTAGTCACTGACATGCTTACTTTTTAAAAATAATAAGGACTTCATCACAGACCTGTATTACAGTGACGCGTAAACAGCTAAAATGGTGTACTGTACCTTCTCATCAGCTGCCAGACTAAAGCTAAAGTCAGGGTTTGGTTCCCATCATTCAGGTCCTGCCCACCAATGCCAACCAGGGAGAATTTAGCAGGATGCTTCCCCAATTCAACAGCATAGTTGCAATTTTCTAGCTGTAAACACATGAGAGTAAAAGGTTAAAAATGTTATTTGTTTACTCTGTGTGTGTGCTGTAATGCTAGGTATTAGCACCCAAAAATAAATAAGACACACTGGGGAGAGTAGGGGAATAAATTAAAAAATAAGACACAGTTCCCGTTCTTAAGAAGTTCAGAGTCAAGGGTTTTTGAAACAAAAATAATAAATCAAGAATAAAAACTATTTGTACCCCTTAAAGCTGTTGAAATAAAAAAAATTCCATAAAAATATTTGCCAACTGTATATCTGACAAAGGCCTAACATATAGAATCTACAAGGAACTCAAATGCGCCTAAAAGAAAAAAAAACAAGCAGCCCCATTATAAAGTGGGCAAGACATGAATAGACACTTATCAAAAGAAGATATACTGCCTGAGCCTACAGGTTCGAGACCCGCCTGGGCAACTTGGTGAGACCTCATCTCTACAATAAATAAAAAAATCAGCCGGGCATGGTAGCGCGTGCCTGTAATTCCAGCTGCTCAGAAGGTTGAGGCGGAAGGATCATTGGAGCCCAGCGGGACAAGGCTGCAGTGGCCAGGAGCGGCCACTGCACTCCAGTCTGGGCGACAGAGTGAGACTCCAACTCAAAAGAAAAAAAAATTAAAAAAAAAAAAGAAGATATATGGGCAGTCAACAGACACATGAAAAAGTACTCAGTCTCACTCATCATCAGAGAAATGAAAATCAAAACCACATCGAGATACCACCTAACCCCAGTAAGAGTGGCCATCATTAATAAAATAATGAGAAAAAGGAATGCTTCTACACTGCTGGTAGGAATGGAAACTAGTTCAACCTCTTTGGAATAAATCTGAGAATTTCAATACGTACAAATGAACACATGCTTATTTATATAAGCGTGACGATTTCTGAAAGAACTAGAAATTGACCTTCCATATGATCCAGCAATTCCCCTTTTGGGAATATAACTGGAGGAACTCAAATCATTCTACAAAAAAGATACCTGCACACGTATGTTTGTTGCAGCTCTATTCACAATAGCAAAAACATGGAACCAACCATGTTGTCCATCGAAGCTGGACTGGATAAAAAAAATGTGGTACATATACACAATGGAATATTAGGCAGTCATAAAGAAAGACAAGCATATGAACCTCGCGGCAACTTGGATGGATTTAGAGTAGATCATACTCAGTGATCTATCACAGAAACAAAGAACAGAGTACCATATGTTCTCAGTCATGAGCGGACCTGGAACAATTATAATACCATAAGAAAGGGATTGGTAGGAGTGGGAAACTGTCAGGGAAGGGGGGGTAGGATTGGCAGTTAAGGGAAGCTGCTAGGGGAAGGAGGGGCACACCTCATCAACAAGGGTACCTGCATAATCAACATTTGTATACCTAACTCTGAATTGTAACCCACATCTTTATAATAAAAAAATAATAAAAATAAACAAGTAAAAAAAAATTCCATCAACAATAAAAATAGGCCGGGATCGGTGGCTCAGACTGTAATCCCGTGCTTTGGGAGGCCGAGGTGAGTGCATTGCCTGAGACTGCGGGTTCGAGACCTGGGCAACTTGGCGAGACCTCGGCAACTTGGCGAGACCTCATCTCTACAATAAATCAAAAAAAAAAAATTAGCCGAGCGTGGTAGTGCGTGCCTGTAGTTCCAGCTACTTGGAAGGCTGAGGCGGAAGGATAGCCAGAGCCCAGGAGGGAGAGGCTGCGGTGGCCAGGAGCGTGCCACTGCACTCTAGTCTGGGCAGCTGAGTGAGACTCTAACTCAAAAAAAAAAAAGAATAAAAATAGTCTGTAACAAAGATATATGTCAACTTAATTCTCTACCTTTTTCATGTTGGCTCCAAGTTTCGGGTATGGAGGTTTATTAACTTTATTCCAGTCAACAGGAACTTTAATTCGTTCATATAGCTGTAAGATTACCAGGGCATCTTGCAGGTCACTAATGATTTAAAAAGAAAATCAGTGTTTTCAGAAAGTCAGGACTTGACTTTCCTTAAAACAATAACACTACATTGTCACACAAGATATGCAAGAGTATAAATAATACCCCAAACTCATGTTTTTATCAGACTATGCTGAACACAGAGCTATGACCATCCAGTATTTATTGAGAGCTTATTGTGAGCAAGGCAGTGTCCCAGAAGCTGGCAACATAGGACAAAAATCCCTGTCCGTGCATTAGAGTTAGAGAGATAGACATTAAACAAATACATGAATAAATGGATAATATGATTTTGGGGTGTATGTAATGGCTATGAAGAGAAAAAAAAGGAACTAGGGTTGCAGTTAGTGAGTAGCAGGTGGTACTTAAGGAATCTCTGAATAGTTGGGCATGGTGGCTCACACCTGTAATCCCAGGACTCTGGGAGGCAGATGCAAGAGGATTGCCTGAGCCCAGGAGTTCGAGACTATCCTGGGTAACTGGGTGAGACCTTGTCTCTACAATAAATAAAAAAATTAGCTGAGTGTGGTGGTGTGTGCCTGTATTTCCAGCTACTTGGAAGGCTGAGGCTGAAGGATGATCGCTTGAGCCCAGCAGATCAAGGCTGCGGTAGCTGTAAGCCTGCCACTGTACTCCAGCCTGGATGACAGAGTAAGACTCTGACTCAAAAAAGAAATCTCTGAATCAACGGCTGGAATATAGTAAGGGTGTGAGCCATTACATGTGAGCAAAGAATATTCCAGGTTGAGAAAACAGTGAGCCAAAGGCCCTGAGGCATCATGGATGGTCTGCTTAAAGGGCTCCCTTTTCTCTGTTTCAAAGTATAAAGTATCTGTTCCCTAGGGTACTATAAAGGCATGCATATATTCTATCACTTACAGTTAATGTTCATATAAAAAAATAATTTGGGATTTTGTGGATTTGTAAAATGATGACAGAATCACACCTCAACATTTTCCAATATAAATAATCACTACAAACTAACACTTAGAAAATTGTTATAGTCATCATTATTCATGTAGCATTCATTCATGATGTATATAAGTATTTATAATAGCAGTAGGAAGGCTTACGCATAAAGATGGTTTACGTGGGGATTAACGCCAAGAGAGTTCATCCAGTTACGGAAGGTTCTTTCTTCACGAGTTTCTCCTATTAAAATATTCACAAAATTTATTGATTCATTAAATACTTTGTATATGTTCATGCAGTGCCATCCATGTATAAGATTATTTTATCTGCTGTATTCAGATCTAGAAGTTTTCCCGAATAGAAATTTGCAAGCATTCTCTTTAAATGCATTCTCTCTAGAAACATGTTTATTTTTTAAATTGTTGAATTTATTTTGAAATTAATGAATATAATCTTATTATAGCCAGTTAAGCAATTTAGGTTTATGAACTTTTAATAATGTCCTCCTCTAATCCTTTTTAAATTTGTCCTTACATCTGCATAACTCAAAGAAACCGATGTCATCATTTAGTGATTATTTTTAAAACTTAGCTACGGCGATATGAACCTATACTCATATGAATTTATGTTTTTCCTCTACCCACTTTAAAATACCAAACTACACATGATAACTACTCTTACAAGCCTATGTTAAAGCAACACATTACTGGAAACTTCAAAAGTCCAAAACTTAAAGGTTGTATAGTAATGCCAGTGGACACCCAATGCATTACTGTTAGCATTTGTTAATTTATATATACTACACTTTACACATATATAATCTAGAAAAAGTCTGCTTTTTCCAAACTTACACAAATACTTACAATATATTATTTATTTTTTGAGAAGGTAAAGGTGAAAGGAGCTAGAGCTGTTTCCAGTTAGTCTGACTATGGAAGAATGAAATATAAATACTAGAAATTTACAGGTCAAACTGAAGTATATGTGCATTTTTCTGGTGAGAGGTTTCAAAAGTGGTCTAACTAAATATTAAAATGAAGTATTGATTTACTAAGTGACTTTACATTAAGTGACCCTAGACTACTTTATTTATTTTTTAATTAAAAAAATTTTTTTTGAGTTGGAGTCTCACTCTGTTGCCCAGTCTGGAGTGCAGTGGCACACTCAAGGCCACCACAACCTCAACCTGCAGGGCTCAGGTGATCCTTCCGCCTCAGCCTTCTGATTAGGTGGAACCACAGGCGTGCGCCACCATGCCCGGCAATTTTTTTGATTTATCGTAGAGACGAGGTCTCGTCAAGTTGCCCAGGCTGGTCTCAAATCCCTGGACTCAGGTAATCCTCTTGCCTCCACCTTCCAAAGTGCTGGGATTACAGGCATGCGCCACCATGGCTGGCCGACCCTAGACTAGTTTAAACACTCACTTGTATCATCCCTTTCTGCCAATTTTTTACTTAGCACTTATGTCTACATCTAGCAGATATCTGCTAAAGGAAAGCGGATAAAGAACTTATTAAGTCAAGATTATAAAATCATTGTGGCCTATGCATTTCCACGCTATAGTTCTAAATATTAAAATTCGAGAAGCTTTCAGTTACCTTCTAATAGAGTCCAGTCAATATCCTGGTTCTCTGGCTTAGTTAGTGCCGGGTATTTATTAAACAGGTTGGCCACAAAGGCTAAGTTGAGTTTGGGGTTTCCACTGACAACATCAGCAGGGGTTACAAACTGTCTGCAACCTAACTTATCTGCTTGTTGAAGCATACTCTCAGCTCTCTTCAAATCATCTGTTTCCTGTTGAAGCAAAATAAGAAGACATTTTTCAAAGGCCAAACTAAAAATATAGAAATTTTCCCTGCAATCATAGCCTGGGTATACAATTCTACTTTCTTTTAGCCAACATATGGTACTTATTATAAAATTGTTTTGAATGCAAAAAAAAAAAAAAAAAAAAAAAGAAAGGCTCCGCTGCATATGCAGTACCTTTAGAATACCCTAGATGGCGCCAGATCACATAGCTAATTGCTGAGTATATGTAACTCAACTGTATTAAAAGTTAAATTGGAAATACCAGGGGAAAAAAAAGTCAAAACTGTTCAGATCTTAAAATTAAGCCCTAAAGAAGGTGTGAGATAAAGGAGACTGAAAAACAAGGGAAATGTATGAGCAAAGGTGAGCTCAGATGTAAAATGAATGTTCGGAGAAAACTGAAGCACCTGGGTGGAGGTTGAAAGGGAGGCTTGGAGGGTAGAGACTTGTGGGAAATCACACTGACTAGGAGGAATGGAGCAAGGTTGCATGGGGCTTTAAGTGCTAAGCAGAGCATTTTAGACTGAATTTTAGTCAATGGGAATGCTTGACAGATTCTGAAGAGGGAGGAGATGAAGGAAGGAAGGAGTGCTTTAAGATCAATCAGGAAGAACTGACTAGAGAAAGGCTGTATTAAAATCAATTAGTAGACTGATGTTATTTACCCAGGTATAAGACCACCTGGCTGGCCATCCCAGAAACTCCCTTAAGGCACAGGGTGGCCCCTCATGCCTCCCAAGATCAACCTGAGTTGAGTTTTGCGTTTAACATACAGACAGAAATATAAACACACAAGCCAGTTACAAATTCAGTTCTGATAAGGGGAGTCAAAACGTTTTAGCCAATATAATCCACTCAATCCTATTGCATAATAGGCTAGATATGTGGATTTTTGTTAGTTAGTAGAATGCATTCCTTATCTCATGGGTACAAGAACTCAACTCCTTACTTTATGGATGAGCAAAGTGAGATCCAATTTTAAGAAGGACTTGTCCAAGGTAACTGAACAAATCAGTGGCATAACCAGGGAACATAATCCCTGACAGTAATTCTCAACCGGATTTCACAGATCAGGAGTTGGTAAACATATTCATGTTACTCTCAGCACAGAAATATTATAGATGTATATATGAATCTGTAGTTATTAAATCTATTACTGTGGTTATAATACAAATACTTGAAAAGGGTTAGTCTCTAGCTTATTTGCCCATACTTGCTTTGAATATATTATGCCATCTATATAAACCAATGCCACCATACTTATGGAACTCACTAATAAACAATAAAAATAGATCAAAGCTAGTTTATTTTAATTCTGAATTACATGTACAGTAATACATGTTAAAATAATGCTTCAAATTGCCAACATCACTATATATAATTATAAAAATTACTGTATTAAGAAGAAATTGACAACAATTTGATAAGACTGTAGATTTCAAAAGAGCACCCATACTTACATTGAAACCTGACATGTTAATATCTATCCGTGGTTCACCTTCCTTTTGTCCTTTTGGTGCAATTTGATTGAGAAGATGGAAATAGGCTTTGGAATCCTACAAATGAATTGAAAATGTCAGTGAGATCACATTTACAAAGAATGAATGTATCCTATTGTCCTATGTTTACAAGGCTATTTGCATTGGATTTTGCGAGAATATATGGCACACATTTCTGTCTTCTAATTTAACAAGTCTCTTCCTCAGAAAAGTCCATCTATCTGGCCTTGTATCTGTCTTGCATATGGATGAACTGGATTTTGACACGATTTTACAATTTATCAAAGTTGTCAATACAATAATGCTAATAAACATATAACTAGTTCTGTACCTTCACTGAATTACTGAAGTCAATAAGCTTGATAGACAAAACAAGCATAAAAAAAAGTAGAAGAGCAGAAATCCACGAAGCATAGGGAAAGAGAAAATAAACAAGTTACATCATTTCAAAGCACAATATGTACCACAACCTATGGAGAAGAGATTAGCTATGTTAAAGATATATTTAATTGTAAATTTAAATGATATAAAAGTCTTAAATGATGAACACTTGTTACCAAAATAACATTTAACCCTTTATGATGTGAATATACTTAACAAAACAAACTTCTCCTTTTGTTTAAAGTCCGTGGACTTGTTTAATCACTTGAACGTTGTTTTCTCAGAATTCTAATAGGTAAAACAGTGGAGCTGCTCATAATGGGGGTGGGCTGAGTGAATTCAGGCTGTGTGGACAACTCCACAGAACACAGCTTGAAACACTGCACTAGCACAGACGCTTATTAAAAGTCTTCACACTGGAGACAGTGGCTCAAACTTCTAATCCCAGCACTTTGGGAGGCCCAGGCGAGAGGACTGCCTGAGTTCAAGGGTTCGAGACCAGTCTGGGCAACTTGGCGAGACCTCGTCTCTACAGTAGATCAAAAAATTAGCTGGGCATGATGGCACATGCCTGTAGTTCCAGCTACTTGGAAGGCTAAGGCAGAAGGATTGCCTGAGCTCAGTAGGTCGAGGTTGCAGTGGCTGTGAGCGTGAGTGAGACTCCAACTCAAAAAAAAGAGTCCAAGTAAATTCCTGCCTCTGTGGAATGCTAGAAGACAGAAGCTTGAGTCAAGATTTCATAATCTTGCCATATCTAAAGACCACCTTTCCAGCTATGATAGTTTTTTTTTTTCAAAAATTATTTGTTTATCTATTTATATATTTACTGGGTTAGTGTCTCACTCTGTCTCCCAGGTTGGAGTGCAGTGGTATGCTCATGACTCACCATAGCCTCGACCTCCTAGGCTCAGGTGTTCTTCCCTCTTCAGCCTCTCAAGTCGCTGGGACTGTAGGCACACACCACCATATCTAGCTCATTTCTTTCTTTTTAAAATTTTTATATTATTTTATTATTTATTTTTTTGAGTTGGAGTCTCACTCTGTTTCCCAGGATGGAGTGCAGTGACACGCTCATGGCCACTGCAGCCTTGACCTGCTGGGCTCAGGTGATCCTTCCACCTCATCCTTCCAATTAGCTGGAACCACAGACATGCACCACCTTGCCTGGATAATTTTTTTGTTTACTGTAGAGGTGAAGTCTCTCCATGTTGCCCAGGCTGGTTTAGAGCCCCTAGGCTCAGTCAATCCTCTTGCCTTAGCCTCCCAAAGTGCTGGGATTACAGGCGTCAGCCACTGCGCCCGGCCTCTATTTTTTATAGAGACAAAGTCTCGCTGTATTGCCTAGGCTGGTCTGGAGCTCCTGGGCTCATACAATCTTCTCACCTCGACCACCCAAAGTCCTGAGAGTAATTACAACTGTGAGCCACCATGCTGGGTGGATAGTTTTGTTTTTCTTTTTATTACTGGGCCTTGAAACTCCAAGACAGGCCATAAAACAGTGTTCCTCATAGTCCTCTCAGGACCATATGCATCCTAATCCCCTGAGGAAATTGCTCAGTATGTGAATTGCTGAATCCAACCCCAGAGCTATCAGATATGAATCTCTGGGAGCTGCTCAGAAAGCTCCATCTTAAATCAGCTACCAGGTGATTTTGAAACTCATTGCCATAAATCTTTCTAAGAATGAGGAAAATCAGGTGTGTGAAAGCCATTTCAGAGCAATTCATAACATGCCGACCCAGATCTTGTCATTAGGGGCCATAGGGTATACCTCCTTCTAAGGAATTGTGCTCTACAGCTGGGAAAGTGCTTTCACTTCCAATTACCTGCTGAAGACAGCTGAACAACTTATAATCTATGCACTTGAGAAGAACAGGTCAAGAGCAGACCCAGTAGAGTCTGTATTTACTACCCTCAAATTTTAAACTTGAATATAGATAAATTAGAAGTTAGGTTTTGCATTATTACACAATTCCTTGCCTTTTAAAAGGATTCAAAGCAGCCTCCATTACAAAAATAAATTTCCTTCTGTTCATTTAACATATGTCCCAATACATAAAATCCATTTATAAATGGCTTTCAGGAACACATCCAGTGCATGAAACAAAATATACCTGGCCAAACAAGTTGTATAAGTTAATAGAGGTGGTGATGTCAGATGATCTTGTAAATTGGGGGCTAGACTTCATTTTCTGTTTTATTTTTGATTCGGAGTCTCACTCTGTCCCCCAGGCTGGAGTACAGTGGCATGCTCATGGCCACTGCATCCTCAACCTGCCGGGCTCAGGTAATCCTTCTGCCTCAGCATTCCAAGTAGCTGGAACCACGGGTGCGCACCACCACGCCTGGCTAATTTTTTTGATTTATTGTGGAAACAAGGTCTTGCCATGTTGCCCAGACTGGTCTCAAACCCCTGGACTCAGGTAGTCCTCTTGTCTCGGCCTCCCAAAGTGATGGGATTACAGGCGTGAGACACTGCACCTGGCAAGCCTTCATTTTCATGGATGAAATTAGTACAAGTATTCCACTGATTCCTCTCATCACTGAACAAACTGATATGATCACAGATTATTGTTTTGGCCTTGCTGGTCAGTGACATTTGATGAAGATCCTCAAGTTTGTTCCCCGTGTCCCAACAACTGGATTTCAGAGACGGCTGAGGCACTTAATGAGAGCCCCGCCATGTTTGCTATGTGGCCTTCTCTGCATGAGGCTAAAGACAACATGTGATAAATGATGCTACCAACATCTTCCTCCATTGCTAGTTTTTTCCCCCACTGCTTATGGTGAACAATGAGTGCAAAAATTCAATTCAGCACAAGAAATATTTAAGGGTCTTTATGAACCAGATACTATGTTAGAAGTTGGATTCAGTAGGGGGTTCTTGGGGCAGGAGCTGAGGTAGGAGACACAGACACAAATAAGCTCATCACGACCCTCAAGAAACTCACATTTCAAGTTGGGAGAATATGACACGAGAGAACCAAATAAGAAAGGTGAGGGGGGTCATAACAAAAATCCAGTGAGACAGGCACTATTATTCTCCCCATTTCCAGATGTGGAAACCAAGGCATAGAGATGTCAAGTGCAGTGTACAGGCTCACAGTGTTAACACACACACAATGAGACTATGAACCCGGACGGTCTGTCTGTGGTTTGTGTTCTCAGTCACTTTGCTACACTGCCTCAAGAGCACCAGACTAAATATTCAAGGGAAACATCCTTGTACATATACCACTCATTTATCTGCTCTTTCTTTTATCATACTGTTTGAAATATATACTATGAAAAAAATGTTATTCTGGGAATAGTACATATATTTAAAAGCAAACAAGCAAATAATAAACAAATGTTCCAGAAACAGAAGAAATATGCAAACTCAGTACAAAATAAAATAATGTAATTAATTATATTAGTGATAGATTATAATCATACCAGAAGTTAATTTTACCTGGTCTATGATAAATTGTTCTTGAATCCACAATAAATATTTTTTATATTTATCGACAAAAATAAAAAATAAAAAAAAAGAAAGGTAAAGGGGAAATCTTGAGGCCTTTCCTCTCTCATCTAGCTCTTTACTAAAAGGTACACTGAGGCCTAGGAAAGGCAGGAATAAAATAGCCATGTACCATCCTTCCATACTCCATGTTCAACAGTAGGCAAGATATGAAAAATTAACATTCTAATACTTTTCCCCTTTTCCACGAAATGAAATGGAGACTCGGTGCCCATGCTCTTACCTGGCTCTATCTCTCCGCTGATATACACCATCAGGACCAAGAGGCAACAAGCCTTGGTGATAAAGTGTTAGATTTTCCCTCTGTTCGGCTTGGATGAAATCCCCCAAGCCCTTATATCCCCCAAAAGTGTTATGGTTTTTTTGCAGTTACCTTGATGTCAGCACTAAAGTTGTTGATTTTTTGCCAGCCCGAGTTTTCCAAATGAAAGTTTGCCCATCTAAGCAGAAGCTCTTCTGGAGACAATTTCATAAGTTCCTCCAAAGTCTCGCCATCTCGGAGCAAAGCAGCCAAGGCTAGAAGAAAAAAAAAGCTCACAATCAATATATGATATAGTAATGATCATGCCAAGTTCATACAGTCTTTTGACACCGTGTTAAGTAATAGAAGTGCAAAAAAACTAGCATGACATAGCTCCTGGTTTCAAAATATCATAATCTAATCAAAAGATAAATGTATGACCAGGAATGGTGGCTCACGCCTGTAATCCCAGCACTTTGGGAGGTGGAAGTGAGAGGATTGCCTGAGCTTAGGAGTTTCAAGACCAGACTAGGAAACTTGGTGAGACTTCATCTCTACAATAAATCAAAAATTAGCTGGGCATGATTCCAGCTCCTTGGAGGGCTGAGGCAGAAGAATCATCTGAGCACAGCAGGTCAAGGCTGCGGTGGCCCTGAGAGTGCTACTGCACTCCAGCCTGGGCGTCAGAGTGAGACTCTGACTCAAAAAAAAAAAAGGTAAATGTATAAGTAGGTAATTATAAAACAAACAAGGTCATACAGATAGAGACATGTTATTATGAGAATGCATAGCAAATATTACATAATAGGTAATATAATATTATAATTTATTTATTCTTTTCTCTATTATTTGTCACATTCCAAATACTAAATAAGGTTATGCCTTTTAATTTTAACATTTTCACATTATGTCATATGCTTATATGTATAGAACATTTTCACATTATATCATATACTTATATGAATTGTTCTTATTTAGCACTTCTTTTTTTTTTTGAGTTGGAGTCTCACTCTGTCACCCAGGCTGGAGTGCAGTGGCACACTCACGGCCAACACAACCTCGACCTGCTGGGTTCAGGCGATCCTTCCACCTCAGCCATCCAAGTAGCTGGAACTACAAGCATGTGCCACCACGCCCAGCTAGCAAATTTCATCTTTGATGGACTTGGCTTTATGACATGTTCCTTTGGCACTAAGGGATGTAAGCAAGAGCAAAGGTACCACAGCCACTGTACCAAGCCCTCCTTCTGCGCCCCACCTCCACCAAATTAAAGGCCAGAAAGCATTTAACAGACCAACACCTATACACCTGAGGCCTTGTAAAGATAAATCATTTAATTTATTATATGAGCCAGTGTCATTTCATCTTGTTTTCTCCTTTTCCTTTTTAAATGAACTTTAGTGCAAAAAAAGTACAAAAATGGTCCAGGCAAAAAAGGGCCAAGCGTAGTAGCTCATGCCTGTTATTCCAGCACTCTGGAAGGCTGAGGCAGGAGTTCAAGACCAGCCAGGGCAACATAATTAGACCTCGTCTCTACAAAAAATTTTTAAAAAATTAGCCAGGCATGGTGGAGCAAGCACCTGCAGCCTCACCTACTCAGGAGGCTGATGCGGGAGGATCCCTTGAGCCCAGGAATTCAAAGTAACAGTGAGCTATGATTGCACCACTGCACTCCAGCCTGGGCAACAGAGTGAGACCCTGTCTCTATTTTAAAAAAAGGGGAGGGGGTGCAAAAAAACCTTATACTGGATAAATGTGCAAAATAAGACTCCTGGAAGACATGATGAGACCTTGACAATACTGAGAATCCCAAATCTATACTCTCCCCCTAAAGTAACTGGTTATGGTGATGCTAAGGATCTCTGGAATGAAATCTGAGTATTTGGAGTGATTACTCAATATTTTCAACCTTATGGGGAGGCGATCATGTAGTACTTCCTAGGACCTGAAGAGAACAGAGTGACAGATGCTCAGACATTCTGCAATTCCACAATGTGATTTAAAAACCTATGTGGTATATACTGTTAGTGATTTTCATGTAAATGGTACACACTTTTCAGTTATTAACAGTAATCATTAATCATTATACCTGAATGATAGTAATATATATGCATATAACTATACATATACATGTAATTATATTTAAATCACTATAGATAGTATACCCACATATATAGATATGTAATCTAAAATACACTTATTTTATAGATCTGAGAAAATAAAATTGATAACTTCCAACTGAAAAAAAATAAAAATAAAAACCTATGCAGTAGAAAGGAAGATACTTCTGCTGGTTCAGGAAATAACAGGAGAATGTGCACAATGGTGGAGCTGAAGGTGGCGAGGGTGAAGGGGTTGGGGGTTATGTAGGCAGAGCAGAAAATAATAGATATCAAGTTTGAGGAGCTCAGCAAAATTCCTTAATCTTTCTGTGCTTTTGTGTGTCTTTAGTAAAATGAATTGTAAAGTGCCAGATAGCTGTGAATTCCTGCTAAAGAAGAAAGTTAGATAAATAGGCTGTTCTCCAAAATAATTCCATAGCATTACCTTATATTAATTCTAATTATCATCATCTAATCACTTCAATTAAGTAAAAGCATGACAATCTGCTTGACTAGAAAAAAATAACCAACAAACAACTTTCAAAATAATCATCATGTTCCATTACCTTCATTCCTGCTCAATTCAATATCAGCGAACAAGCCGATCTTAATGATCTGCCAAAGCAGTCCCAACACCAGATGAGGTTTCCCAGCCCGCAAATCCTCTGCACCAATGTTCACTACGTGACATCCAATGGCAGAAGCAGAGTTCAGTGCCAAGTTCAAGTTTTCCTGCAAGATAGCCAAATTACATGCTTGCTTCTTGACCTTTCCATTTCTTAGCAGTCTACTTCTCCTTTCACTGAAAATAACACTCAATGAGGAAATTAATACCCCATACTAATCATTCATATATGATCCACAGAAAACAAATTTCAGACTTTGGTGTTAAAAAGGATAGCTAAAACAAATTTCAGCCTTATTGCTATTGTATTCTGCAGAATTCCACAGAAAATTAACTTGGTGCTTTTATTTGGTCCCTTTTGAAGTATACTGACACTGAAGAAAAAAGCTGAGTGACCAGAGTAAATATATCCACATGACTAAAGTGTTGTAATTCTAAAAATGTCTAAACCAGAATCTGATAGTACTGCATATATCTGAAAGAATTCTGTAAGTTATCAATGTCCACATCCCAAGGTGTGCTCTTGCTGAGGGAATTTTGCTAATAGTCTAGTACTCATTTGATAGACTAAAAAAAATGTTCTGGTCCTTAAGCATACCAGTTAAAGAGCTTAAATATTTTTATTTCTGCAATGTTTGAACACATTATGAAATGAAATGGAGTTAGACTTATTTGAATCTCAGTTCCAACATTAACTTCAGGCAAGCTTGGAAACCTTTCTGAGTCACAGTTCCGTCTGTACAATCTGGATGATAATCCCAAACTCTGTGGTGTTATGAGGATGAATTGAGAATACATAGAGCTCAGAGTTTAAAGTCTGTAGGACAGGTCCTCAGAAAGTAATTTCATGAATGAGGGCAGGGAGAACAACACATACTTGAATGATGAAGGGTGTAAGTTTCTTCTTGTTGATTGCTCTTTCATCAATTGTATCAGGAACTGAAAGGTTGATCATTTTACTGAAACAAAAATGAAAAAA
Source organism: Carlito syrichta (assembly GCF_000164805.1). Lineage (NCBI taxonomy): Eukaryota > Metazoa > Chordata > Mammalia > Primates > Tarsiidae > Carlito > Carlito syrichta. The sequence continues at coordinate 350,501 of NW_007055577.1, read as the reverse complement.
ATGAGTTGATTTACTTTTAAAGTCTATAAATAGTCACATACATCTTAAGGCTTATTATGTCTTTCATGTAATTAAAAATAAATGCAAATAGATGACTTTCATCATGTTGATCACAAAAACTATACATATGGAAAATGCAAATTTTAAAAAAAGATCAAGTGTTTACATAAACATAGAGTATGTCTGAGTAGAGGAATGGGACAGGCTTTCTCATTTTGATCTTTTGTTTTTTACATTATCTCATGAGAATGAATAACTTGGATATTGAAAAAAACTTTATTGAATAAATGTTAAAAACATAAACTCCCACATCAAAAATGAATCTTTTCCAAATTATGTAATTCACAGTTAAAAACTACCATTTACCCAAAAAGCAGTAAAATTAGTTGAGTATGAGATTCTTTCATTTACCAAATGTTTACTGAGTGTCCCAATAATGAGCCAGACTGGTGTTGGTAGTATGGTGGTGACAGAAAGATTATTTTAGTTAGGCTACAATCTGTGACTTACTAGGAAAAATTTCATTTGTTAAAATTGTATTTAGACTCTAACGCTTTATTTTCTTCTATTTTTGAGGCAGGGTCTTGCTCTGTCACCCTGTCGAGAGTGCAGTGGCATGATCATAGCTCAATGCAGCCTCAAACTCCTGGGCTCAAGTGATCCCCTGCCTCAGTCTTTGGAGTAGCTGAGACTACAGGCACACGCCACCACACCTGCCTAATTAAAAAAAAAATTTTTTTTAGCGATTGGGTCTTGCTATGTTGTTCAGGCAGGTCTCAAACCCCTGGCCTCAAGTGATCCTCCCACCTTAGTCTCCCCCTGTGCCTAGCTCCAACATCTTAGATGTTCATAATACAGCCTTAAAACATTTTATTTTGCATAGAAAAAAACCATGCTTCTTTTCATGAACAATTTAAGTATTAAATAAACAGTTCCATATGATTATCTCTATTTATTAAAACATATGGAAAATTATTTCTTTAGTGCCTGTGAATGGAACAAAAAGCGAACATCTTACACATTTAAAAAACCAGCTTTTCAAACAACTGAAATGGCATTATAGCAAAAAAGAATTTTATATATCATACACTGTTATCTGAAATATATCTATTGCAGTGTTCTAAGCACTCTCTATATAGTAACTTAATGCTTACAACAGCCCTGTGAGGTAAGTATAAAATGTGGAGATTATAACAGATGGAAATTGAAATGCAAAGGGTATCTTGATCACAGATGCACAGCTACAGAGTGGCGGGACTACATATGAACCCAGGCAGACTGATTATGAAGCATGCTCTTAACCACTGCGTGACACTGCCTCTCAAATAGGAACATCAACTGACAGTTGATAATCTTATTTCAGCCAAGATACTGTTGGTTCTGAGGCAGCAGCAGTGACAAAAGCATTTTTCACAAATAGGTCATTGGAGAGTGAGAACTGACGAATAGCCTCCTTTTTTCTTTTGGAAGCTATGGTACTTTAGAATAAATAGATACTGACATACTTAAGTTCAACAAAGTTGTAATGTTCTGCTTGCTCAGGGATGGGAAGAAATTGGAAGCTGAGAGCCTCTCTATAAAGAGGTCCCCAATCTATAACTGAGTTTTAGGTTCATGGCAGACCTGGAGATAAAAAAGGCAGGACCAGGATAATTTTCCATTCTTATTACTTCCTGAGGTGAAGTCGTCAAGCATTCAGAAACAAATACATCAATTATGTGAAAGACTATTTTTGGAAATCTGAATATAAAACAAGCTAACGTCTTACCAAAGCACAATTCCATCACCAACAGCTTTGAACAGGTCATCAGTGTTTGGGTTCATTGGTATAACATGTCTGCAATCAGGATCATTTTCCAAAGCTTTGTTTATCCAGTTAACAAAAGCATATTTTTCTTCCTCTAAAATTATGTTAAATAGCACATTAGTTCACAGTCTAAGTTAACTATTTGACAACAAAGCTTAAAATAGTTGTGCAGTAGTGCTGAAAGTTAATAGATCACAAACATGCGGCTACAACTCTTTGGAAACCCAGACACTTGGACAGAACACAGTGGCTATTAGGAATTACAAAATTAGCAATAACAACAAAAAAGAACAGAACAGGTTATCTGGTATTTAGAGAAGTTAATTATGAAGTTTCTTAAAAACTAAATTTATGTTACTATAGAATTCCACTGCAATAAAACCTATCATTACATGGATTGCATCATGTCTCTTGTAAGCTAACAAGCCATACAATAAACACCCTTAATGCCTTTATGACATGTATTAGTCCCAAGCCCAGATACTTAGGAGGTAATATTTTTCTAGAGCCCCACCGGAACATTACAGCATCCACCTACTTAGTTCATTGTGTTAACCTAATGCCTGTGAAGCTGTTACCTGAGTAAGAATGCTGTGTTCCTTCACTGGACAACTCCGAAGTTCCTCCCAGAGCACAAATACCTTCTTTCCTGTTGATCGCTTTGCGGAAGGTCTTGGCTATATCACTGCTTTTGACCTCTTGAAAAATCTATTAATTAAAATAATTTTGTTGATTCACAACTACTTTTAAATCAGGCACAACAATAAGCATGCTCATTTTCTTTTATATCTGGATCACTGACTTTTGTTCCACCGGTGATGAGTGTTAAAAGATATGAAAAATTGGGCTTGAGTTTTTTGAAATGCTAAACAAGTATGACAATACCACTGCTGAAAATGAAGCGGAGGAATGTCAATTGCACACGCTTGTCAAAAACATTAAGTGCTACATGCACTGAATCCACTTTAAGCCAAAAACTAGCGTGGTTCAAAGGCACAGGTAAATCTGTTAATTTTCTATGAACAAAGAAGGCTTTGTTCTTTTCCTGGAGAGAAAAGGCTGAAGGATCCTCCTTCTTTAACCACAATTCTTAGTGCAAAGAAAGAGAAAACTTTATGACTCAACCAAAAAGCTATTTTTTGGTATAATGGGATAGCTCAGTAAGAGTTCATTCAGTCATAAGTTACAAAGTAAAAAGCTGAAAAGTTACAGAATAATAAGGTGTTAAGTGGGCAGTAACAGATGACAATCAAGAATACACACCAAAAAGAGGCTTTTCAGTGATTCTTTTGTTGGGGCATTTAGGAAGTTCAGCTTCTCTTCACAGTAAGGAACATGGTTAAAGAAGTTTACCTGTAAATTCTAATTGTACAGATCAGGTTGTAACAGAAAATTTCACATCCTAGTACTATATAACCACTTGATTGAATGAGTAAACATTCTAAAGGTCTGTCTATATATTTCTGAAACACTGGAATTCCATAATCTCAAATTTGTTCCTGATCTACCAAATGTGCATGGCTAAATTAGTCACCGCCAGTAAAATAAAAGAAAGGTGTAGCAACTTCATAAAACTTTCTTTGATCAGAATTACAAAAAGAAACTTAAGACCTAATGGAAAAGTCGCTGAACAAACACAACTCAAAAGCTTTTTAGTATTATTGATTATGTACTCATAAACACATCTCAGGAGGATGTGGTCTATGTCTGAGCTTCATAGAACAGGGTCACAATATAAAGCAGTTCAGGTTGCATCTGTCAGAGCAAGCACGAGCAAAGCTGAAATGCAGCCCATGCTATACCAACCAAGCTTTGTGTCTGCACAAGACTGTCAGGCTGGAGAGGGAGTGAGTGCCTTTTGCTATTTAGTCTTTCCAGGAGGGCACCTTTGTGTAGCTAATTCACCTAGAGAAAGTGACTTTTTGTAACTGGTAGAAAAGTTGCTGTGTAATCTCTTTCTGTTACCTTTCATAAGCCGCAACTTTCCTTGGATTTATACAATTTGATTTAGGAAAATAGTAAGCAATTAAGTTTTACTAAAACAAGTTTACTCAGTTTCCATAGCTGCAATTTTGTGCTATACCTCTAACTTCAGAAGTAGATTTTAGAATAGATGTGCGTGAGTGTTTGTGTGTCTGTGTCTGTTTTTGAATATAGACAAAAAACCTACACACTGACTACTTGAAATACTGCACACAACCAATGGAAATCACCCTTTCTCCTCTAGGCCATTATTAGCTCTTGCTAAGTATCAATAGTGTGGACCTGACTTACACACTCTAGGTAATTTTCAAATTACTAAAATTATTTTTACTTACAATCTGATTTTTTTTCTCAAACTTTGCCTTAACTATAATGCATTTTGATCCCATAGGTCCCCCTTTGATAGTAATGCATCTGCTCTGACAAAGACAATATTCACTAGTCTACCCCATTCTGAACTCTACTTCATTTAGTAAAGCATTGTCTACTAAGTTAAAGTCTGTAAGGTGTGCATTCCCTCATACCTGACATACCACCAATCACTGCAGTGACAAAAATGTGTGTTACTGTTTTAGAATGAGAGGAAAAGTTGTTTTTCTTATTACAAGTGCTTTTGCTTCAAGGATCATTTATTTCAAAAATTAGGCTGTTTCAATGATCACAATTTCAGCTGAAAAATAAATTCAAATTTTTATTCATCACAGAAAAGAGAAATAATTCAAATTTTTTAAAAAGAATGTTTTTGCTATATATCCTAATGCAATTACTTATCAAAACTCCCTATGCTTGGGAATGACATGTAAAGTTGTAATTAAATTTGTTGATTTGCAATTGTCTTACAAAAGTTACATGGCCTTCATTTTCTATTTTAAAATAAATTATTTCAGCTAAGCTCACATTTTCAGTTTCACAGTATTTTCCTCTGATCCTTAGATTTAAAAAAATTAAAAATGATATGTGAGAGTCGAAGATTTGTATATTGGTTAAATTGATTCACTGCATGAGAATTGGTATTTTACTTTCTATTTCAGTAAAGAAAGTGCTGGAGTGGATGATAAAGCGATTTGAGTTTAAGCTTTGGCCTAACAAGAATCACTGAAATCAGTGATAGCACAAGGCTGACTACTTGCTGGAGTTTTCTCAATGAATCTTTTCAAAGCTGCCCGTCGTGATACTCATGAGCTCACTGTTTTGTGCTGTTTTCCCTCCACGAGGAAGAACTTGCTTTATCATCTGTGAGCAAACTCCTGGGGTACTTTTCTCAGGTACTTTTCTCAGGAAGCAATATCCACTCTTGTTCTATATATCTTTTCAGTCTCCTTTATGGAATATATATGTTTCTTATTTTTTACAAAAGAAGTTTCATTGCCTTTCTCTCAAAGACCCTCAAGTAACCAGCTAAATCCTTTTGACCCCAGAGTTAGCTCAACCCAGGACTAGTGGCCAAAACTAAAGCAATCCAGAGGCATATGACTTAAGAAGGAAAGATTTCAGAAAGAATTGGAAAAAAAAATTGGCTTCCAGTATTTGGGGCTTGTTTCCAAAGTAAAAATTCAGGTTTGAATTTTTCCATTTTTTGGGAATCTTTTGTAGGCCTAAACTTTAGTAATAACTGGAAAAGAACACTGCTTTCTTAAAAAATAGAAATAACTACCCCCAACAACTAACACCTACGTAGGATTTACAATATGAGTCCTGCTCTAAGCACATAGATTACATTATTTAATCCTATGACGTCAGTACTATTAGTAAAAGTCCTACAAAAGGGTCAACAACTTATTACCATTATGCAAGAGCAAGTTTCTCACTGTGAAAATAAGAGTTTCATGCAGCCATCTCTGCTGAAAGAACTTCCTGCCACACCAGGCTTTAACAATTGAAGAAAATAGTCTTATCTTGTAAGTAAAAAAAACTCAGTCACTTAGTTTTGAAATGATTTGAAGAAACAAAGCAGGATATTCAATTTAATTGTCACTTTTGAAGTTTATATATAATTTTGGGGCTCTTTTCTGCCCTCTACGTATTGTTCTCCAAATTTTACATAACTAATTTTGTTTGTCTCTTGTGTCTTTTTCCAATTCAAAGAAAAAGCAAAAACCCATAGAGCATATTTATTTCTGTTTCCTTATGTTAATACCTGACAAGAATAACACACTTTCTATTTCTTGGATAACTAAGCTCTACCTGTATTTTGTTTGATAGTTTCTAAGATGTTTCACTGATGACACAGCAGATGGGAGTGGACAGACACTTAGTTAAACATCTTTCTTTCAGTACAGTCATGGTAACATCATTCTGAAACTTCAAGAAGGTTGCTTTACTATCCTTCATATTTCAAATTTCTTGAATAGTTGAGAGGTTCCTTGAAAAATCCACTAGTTTTCTGTGTAATATTGGGCAAGCCACTTTCTCCTTCAGAAATCCATGTTTTTTTGTTTCTTTTAATTTGAAAAGTGAAGGTGTGTAAACATATTGATCCTCCCAATACAAATAAGTATATTTTAATCTAAAATTGTCCTCACTCATGTTTAATTTTTTTAAAAATCCCTGATATTGCCAAAATTACTATGCATATTCTTTCTTTTTTAGAATATCCTAAGGGAATCACACCTCCTCACCTAAAAGCCACATTTCATAATCTACAAAATTCAAAATTTCCCCAAGATTTTTTTCCAAAGAAACGTTCATAATTTTGTCCTTAATAAGACGGGCACACTGCAAATCCCAGTGATTTAGGTCTGTTCTTTCTAGTAAATTAAAAAATCATGAGGAGTAAATTGTATCAAGAACAACCAATCATAGTGAGCTGCTTCTCTGAGCCGCTTTCAATTCACAATTATACATGCAGTTACAAGGGGAGCAAGTGATACATGAGAGGACATGCAAGTGCTCAAACTGGAAATCAACTGCAACTTACTATTGAACACAGAACTCAAAACAAAAGGCTTTGGTCATAACTGGAGACAAACAAAACAACAACAACAACAACAAAAAAAAAAACAGTGGGAAGAAATCAGTAGCGCAGAAGAAAGTGGCAAGAACCATATCATTATAATTATGTCACAAGTCTGCATTTTTAAAACAATCAGCATCCTCCCAAAATACTGTCAGCTGAGTAGACATCATTACTTGGTCAATCTGCTTCTTGAACTCCTACAGTGTTCTAAAGGAGTTCATTCTAATTGGAGAGAACATATCAGAAATTCACTTGCTAGACTGATCCAGTTATTGATGAGAGTGTATGTTATCATTCTGGCTATCTTGGGGCAAAAATAAACCATGGAAAAGGAGGATAAGAGTGCTAGGAAGTTTGTGATGAATATAGGCACTAATTACTAGTTTGTAGTATACTGAAAGAAATGTCTAATAAGATCTAGCCAAACTCAGCCTTAAATGGAAATAAATACATTAATAAAATCATAAGGGTATTTTTTTCCCCTCTTTATTTTATCTTTAACTTTTAAATTTTTTATTTTAAAATTGTGGGGTACGATTCAGGGTTAGGTATACAAATATTCATTATGCAGGTAC